>NW_026516756.1:0-180391 GCF_025766255.1 Zychaea mexicana | reverse complement strand
TCGGATAGGTGTGGAGAGTATTCTGTGTGGCTTGCTGACATAAAGATGAATGTTTTGTGATAAAGAGTGAGAGAAAACGTTTTGTGTAGCATTTAATATTTACACACTCTGTTGTGCTTACAGCATTATTCTACGTTTGAGGTAAATAGTGAAGCCATATTTTTATCGTTTGAATGCTGGAAGACAATGCTGTAATGGTTACACGGTCGCCATGGCGACGAAAAAGCATTATAGACAGATGGACATATCAAACGCGTAAAGAGACTATGAAGGAAAGAAAGGAGGAGGAGATTGAAAAGATTTCCTTTTTTGTGAGTTATTAAATTGTAAAACTGAAGTATTTTAATAAATAGATATTCAGAATTTACTGAGAAATTTAATAATATAGTACAAGAACATCATAAATTATGGATAAATGATAATTTTGATTTTCCTAATGAAATGAGATTAATAGATACTATTTATACTAATCAAATGGAACAAATGAATAAAATAACAAATTTAAAGAAAATATAATTAGAATTACTAAATTTAGATATAAATAATAATGATCAGAAAATATTAATATTGGTATGATAGTTGATAATGAAAATGAAACTGTAAATGATAATAATAATAATAATAATAATAGAACAGATGTTGAATTTCCTCAATATCAAAATGTATCTAAAAAAAGGAAAAAAAGTCATAAAATAAATATAAAAGTATGAATATATATGAATATAGAAATGTTAACAAAGATGAAATATATTTGAGGTAGAAAAGATAATCGATCATAAAATAGAAAATAAAAAATATATATTTTATGTTAAATGGAAAGGATATGAATATGGAGATAATAGTTGGGTTAATGAAAATGATTTTAAACAAAAAGAAATAATTATTGAATACTTTAATAAAAAAAATATATTATATAGTTAAGTATTAAAAAAATAACATTGTAATGATTTTAAATTATAAAATAATATATTAACTAGTAATATAAAAATTAAATTATGATTACTGATTGTTCATTATTGCGACCCTACTGAATAGTACCAGGCTGAAGAACATGTAAAACTTGAGGAAAATGTTAAACACAACATCGAAGCATTTAGATGCACTCTTTCCACATAAGCAACAGGCATTAAGGTACGTCGGTATCAAGACTTAATCGTTGACATCAACAGGGTGACTAATCCATGGTAAAAAAAGCAGCGTGTGTTATAATAATTCTGTAGCAGATGAACAATACGGCACCAATGGGAATGTTAGTGGTTTCGATCATGTGAGTGTCGAGAAAAATGGATCAGCTAGCTCGTCAAACAATGGTCAGGATTGGGATTGTCATCAGCACCAATATAGTCGTAGCAATAGTAATGTATCTAGCCCTTCTAGTGACAATGATGATACGAGCAGTGCAAGCAACACTGATGAAGACACTTCCTCAAGTAATTCAGGTGCATCTACTGAGAGCGAAAGCTCTATAGATTCGAAAAAGGAAGACCAGGAAAGCGAAGGGTATGACGACGGCAGTGATTTAGATATTGACCTACGACAAAGCACGTCGAGGAAACGGCCCCACAAGGATAATGAACAAGAAACCAGTACTAGCAAGGCAATTATATACATGACGACGATCGCAGCTGAATGTAAAAGCGCCCTGACGTAAGTAAAGAAGTCGAAGAGATGGTGAAAACTTAGCGTCAGTAAGAAAAAGTGTTGTGTATGACTGTTTCGAATGATGATGTAAGTGTGAGTGAAGTTGAATAGTATAGCTAGTTGACAAACTTATGATCGCATAATCAAATGGTGTATAAATTAAAAAGAAAAGTTTAGTAGCATATGATTTTATGGGATTATCGCTTTTATTGTCATGAGGACAAAGATATGAAAGACGAGCCTACTTTATAAGCATCGATATAACGGTTCATTACGGGAGCATAGTGAACTTTTGCTCCAGTATAAAAACACTGGAAATCTACAACGAGAGACTGCAAATATCTATTCTGAAAATCTACAAAATTGTCAAAAATGGAGATTAGTAGTCGAAATAGATTGGCCGATTTCAGCGGTATACGAGCAGTCAAAATATTTCCCATAGTGTTCAAACATCTTTGGATAAGGAGAAAGTCTATCTTCGACGAAGGGCTCGTGACGTTTTCGTAAACCCGTACAACAAAAAAATATTTCGCTTACATCAGGCTAATATGGATATCTAGTATGTCCTGGATCTATATGCCTGTTGTACATACATGATAGATTATATCAACAAAAGTGATTGAGGGCTAAGTGACACAATCGAACAAATTTATCAATAGCATCTTTCGAACAACGCGTCTCTGTCGCAGATGCTACGCTCACTTTCAAACACGTATTACAATACCAGTGAGGTGTCTGCTCAAGAGGCAGCTTACAATATCTTCCAGCTGCCTATGTCAGTATGCAGCGACGCTGTGACGTTTATACCAACATCGCCACCTAAAAAACGTCGTCATATCTTGAGACCTGAAAGAGAGTTGCATGCTGTTGATCAGGAATCGACAGAGTGCTTTGAACGTAATGTTTTGCATCATTATACTGCACAGCATCCCATTTTGAATGGTATCTGCTCAGCTACATTCTCTGCTGGGTACACGTACAGCAAAAGGAATCCGATCCATGCTAATCGAAATGAAGGCAATGAAGACGACAATGATGAGATCAACAGCGTCACTAGCGAAGAGTTTGCTGAAGATGGTGCAGTCATTGATGAGGAGAATGATGTTGATAATGCTACTGCTGCTAACATTGATGATGATGGTGGGAGCAACGCTGACGGTAGCGACGATGACCTAGAGGATGACCTTCCTGGTGGTGTGCTTGAACTTCAGGACGATGACGGTTACATCCACAAAAGACGATCGCTAAGAGTCATCCGCTATCGTAGCTACTGACTTGTATAGGATCCAGCAAATTATTTTTGAGAGTTGCTCATGCTTTATTTTCCTTGGCGTGATGAAGAATTCGACATTTTGCTTGTCAATTGCGAGGAGGAGTCTCGTCTACATCAAGAGCAGATACTGCGAAACAGAAGAAAATATTGCTCATTTGATGATGCATAGCTTATAGCAGCACTAGACCATGTAACGGCAAGATCCGGAGAAAATGAAGAAGAAGACGATCCACAGCGGAGAATCGCTAACCCTCTTGACGAATTCGAATTGGAGGGAGAGCAACATGTTGGCGTGATGGCGAGACAGGAGTAGGGATCCGCATGGTTCGCTTCGGTTCGGTTCCCTTCAAGAACCGAACCGACTAGAACCGACGAGAACTGTAGAACCGAAGAATCGAACCGAAGAACCGAACCCATCATGTATATAAAAAAGGCAAGAGTCAGTATTTTTAAATGAAAGCTGATGTGTGTGTTCAAATGTCGCGGTATACTTGAATACTGCAGTAAAAAAGAGTAGTTTATTATTGTACATTAAACAGCGATCTCAAAATGACTAAGAGAAACAGAATGTAAACATTCTTATACGATGTGGGTCATTGCATGGTTAAAAGATTGAAGCACAGTTTTTAGAAAAAAAAGTGGAGCTTATAGTACTTACTTAGAGCGACTTAGTATCACTAGTACAATATGTTATCGTAACATTGGAGGAATTGAACCACAACCGGCAGTACATACAGCTGCTGTGTCTCTACGTGTGTATAGTGTATAGTGTCTCATAAAAGGCAAAGGGTGAATGGGTAAGATAATTCTGTTATGGGCCCCAGGATGCGCAATCTCAGATGGAATGCACAAACTTGATAAAACTGATCGAGAAGCCATGATAAATCTAGTAGAGTAGTATGTCATGGAGAAAAATGCATTGTGGGTAGCAAAGTAGAGGAACAAGTAATGATGTGCGTTATAGGTGGAGAAAGCAAGCTGCCGTCAGAAGTAGGGATCCGTATCAGAACCATAGAACTGGAACCGAACCGAACCGAAACCGAGAAAATACGGTTCGGTTCCTGTCAAGAACCGAACCGGAACCGAACTGGTTCTGTATAAGTAGAACCGAAGAACCGAGAGGCAGAAGATTGCATTTAGCGATTTTGGTAATTAGTATAAAGTAGGCTATAATGAAAGTTACGAACAATGTTATTCCGAAAAGACCACGAAGTAGTGTATTTGCAAGCCATACTTTATTGAAAAACTTAACAAAACCTGCAAAAGCAGAAGGGGGTGAAAAATAGTAAAGAAGAGAAGGAAACAACACTTTTTCTGACAGCAGCTTGCTTTCTCCGCCCATGACGCACATCATTACTTGTTCCTCTACTTTGCTACCCACAATGCATTTTTCTCTATGACGTACTACTTTACTAGATTTATCTTGGCTTCTCGATCAGTTTTATTAAGTTTGTGCATTCTGTTTGAGATTGCGCATTCTGGGGCTCATAACAGAATTATCTTACCCATTCACCCTTTGCCTTTTATGAGACACTATACACTATACACACGTAGAGACACAGCAGCTGTATGTACTGGCGGTTGTGGTTCAATTCCTCCAATGTTACAATAACATATTGTACTAGTAATACTAAGTCGCTCTAAGTAAGTACTATAAGCTCCACTTTTTTTTGTAAAAACTGTGCTTTCATCTTTTAACCTTGCAATGACCCACATCGTATAAGAATGTTTACATTCTGTTTCTCTTATTCATTTTGAGATCGCTGTTCAATGTACAATAATAAACTACTCTTTTTTACTGCAGTATTCAAGTATACCGCGACATTTGAACATACACATCAGCTTTCATTTAAAGATACCGAATCTTGCCTTTTTTATATACATGATGGGTTTGATTCTTCGGTTCGATTCTTCGGTTCTACGGTTCTCGTCGGTTCTAGTCGGTTCGGTTCTTGCTTTAGACAATTCGGTTCGGTTCCCTTCAAGAACCGAACCAAACCGAACCATGCGGATCCCTAGTCAGAAGAAGTGTTTTTCTCTTCTTTACTATTTTTCACTCCCTTCTGCTTTTGCAGGTTTTGTTAAGTTTTTCGATAAAGTATGGCTTGCAAATACACTACTTCGTGGTCTTTCCGAAATAACGTGTTGTTTGTAACTTCCATTATAGCTTACTTTATTCTAATTACCAAAATCGCTGATTGCAATCTTCTGCCTCTCAGTTCTTCGGTTCTACCATACAGAACCGGTTCGGTTCCGGTTCGGTTCTTGACAGGAACCGAACCGCATTTTCTCGGTCTCGGTTTGGTTCGGTTCCGGTTCTACGGTTCTGATACGGATCCCTAGACAGGAGCATATGAGCGAGTACTATATCAGGAGACATTTGTCCAACCAGATCGTTCGACAAATGATCAATATGAAGACTGATTGTAGCGTTGAATACTGAACAAAGAGATTTCGCTCATCATGTAAAGCATCACGTCCAGAGCAACGACCATCTATTTTATTACTTTTTGACTGGTGGAGCAGGTATGATGTGTTAGGACTTAGTAATTAGCGGCCATAGTCTCAAAAACTGACAAATGACTGACAAATATATTTCTAGGCACTGGGAAGAGCATGGTAATAAAAGCTTTGTATCAGACTCTTATTCGAGTCTTCAAAGAAAACGTGCAAGACCGCAACCAAGACAAACCATCTGTCATTTTATGTGCGCCGACCAGTATGGCCGCTTGTCATATTACGGGCCAGACGATACATTCAGCATTTCATCTACCAGTAAACCAGTCATGTGGTGCTGATCTCATCAATCTCTCGGCTGATGTTTCCAACACTATGCATACCGCACTTGGGAACTACGAGTAATAATCATAGACAAAATCTCCATGGTCTTTGAAAATATGTTGCGTTGGGTCCATCAGCATTTACGTCATATATTCAGCAATGACCAGCCATTCAGTGGTCGATCTTTGCTAGCAGTAGGAGACCTTCACCAGCTTCCGCCAGTTCGTGCTCGCGCCATCTATGCTATTCCCGAATATAATCCACATCTGAATATTTTTGGTCGACTACTTTGGCATTTGTTTCAAAAGTATCAATTGAATACAATTATGCGAAAACGTGAAGACGCTACACTTGCACGAGCATTAAACAACATGGCCAATGGAACGATGACGCGTGATGATGACGCGTTATTAAAATCTCAGACTTTTGCAGTACTTCCTGACGATGCAATCGAATCTCAACCAATCTACCTGTACGACACAAACCGAGAAGTCAATGCACGTAATGATGCTATTTTGCAGTCAATGAATACTGACTCTGCTACATCTATTGCTGTTGATACTGCAAATGGAGATGATATCGAGGGCGCTACTCGAACAATACTCCAATGACTCAGTGAATCGACTGATCTTAACCAAACTATAGGACTGCCTACAAATCTGCTTTTACAAGAAAGTTATCACTATAGAATTACTACAAACCTTTACACGGGCGATGGACTTGTAAATGGTGCCACAGGATACCTGCGAAAAATAAGTCGAGGCACACACATATCATGAAACGGCCGCTGATAGCTTGGATTGAGTTTGATAACGAAATAACTGGAAGCAAGCTGCGCGGACGCCGAAGCCATTTGATTGAACAACACAGTGAGCAAGGTTGGACCGCTATTGAGGTTTCGACAAGGTTAATAAAACCTAGACCTGATTCCACAATTGGTGCTTTATGTCGAAAATTCCCTCTCGCACCCGCAGAAGCTGTTACAATACATAAATCTCAGGGTCAAACGTACCATTCTGTGGTAGTTTACTTACCTGCAATAGCGTTAACGTGCTACCTCATGTACGTTGCCTGCTCACGTGCTGTCACTGCCGAGCGACTTTATCTTATTAGAACTTACAGACGACCAAATCCACCACCGGCCGATGGACCATTGGCATGCGAACTATCTAGACTCGAGACTGTCGTGCTTGAGGCATCGTTTCGCTTTTTGCATAAACGAAGAGCGTATTTATACCAGTTCATGTTCCACAATATACAAAGCATCAGGCGACATCTAGCGTTGGTACAACAAGACGAGGTTTACCTTGCTTCAGATTTCTTACTATTTGCTGAGACGTGGAGCTCAATAGCAGACAATGAACAAGATCTTGGTATACCTGGGTTCGCGCTTGTGACCCACTAAGACAGTAGTAACACTCTATCTGAGCGACGTCCTTTCGGTACCTGCATATATGTGAAACGTCGGCTGGTAAGTCACGTTGATACCTCTTACAGCTATGAACATAGCCATTCTGTTAGTGTTTCCTTTATCATCTTCGGCCCTCTGGGTATCGCAACATGCTATGCCCGACCCAATACATCGACAGATACAATAATCTTTGCACTGACTGGGCTTTTTACTAAAAACCCTAACACTGCATTTGTTATTGCTGCAGACTTTAATATCGATCTAAATAATTCTAATTTGCGTTCCACCCAGTTGACTGATTACTTTACCCTGCACAAATTATTCCTTGCTCTCCCTAACAACACCAGCACAACACAAGCCAACACTTTTCTCAATGTGATTTTTACTAGCTTTCCCAATGTACTCGCAAACACATATGTCACTGCCTCGCCTTCTCATCATAACCCATTATACTTACGTATTGCACAATAGCATAATAAATATCAAATATGAATCACCCGGAGCATAGCATATGGGCTCATTCAGCCGAGCGAAGCGAGGCACGTTCACGTTGATGATAACGACAGTTATACTGAGTTTAATTCACACAACAGAGTATCAAGTATAGAACGCCTTGCCAAGGGTAACTGCAGGCTACTTTTATCTTCTTTCTGATTTTTCTTCTTTCGCATCTTATTCGACAATTTCAAAATAAGACGGTAGCCTCAACCCAATAGCACCCTTCGGCCTTCCTTTGGTTTTGACAGCGGTCGGCAACTCTAAATTTTCGATGGGTACTGGTTGTATTGATCTAAAGCCGTATGTATATATGATATCAAGTCTTGCTTTGGTTGACCTTTCTGTGAATTGATAAATAAGTTGTCCATTCAATCTTGAAGTTCTTGATAATCTAGCTCCAATGCATCTACCTCAACACTGTTGATATCGGTACTAAGCTCTTCGATGACAGGTTCTTCAGATACTTTTGCTATGTGGCATGTGAACTGTTAATTCTATACCAGAATATTGACTTTAGCTGCGACATTATAAGTTACATACTTGTACATGACACCAATTTCCATCCTTTGTCAAATATATCCATATGCAAGATTTCTTGGTCATTACGCTCGTATAGATAGTGTCTGCACAGCAAACGGTAACTGACATAGACATCACCACCATTACATTGCGATGATCCTAGGGTCAAACGGCGAGCAGCAAACAATTCAGATATAACGACGTTGATCGCAAATTGCGAAATGATACCAAAAAGAGCTGATACTCTTTTTGTTATTGCTGCATCCCTATCCTTGACAACCCACTTTAGAGAGACACGAAAAATGGTGCACCGCCGAAATGGTGCACCGAGACTTGTGACAGCGATGTGACGGTGGTTCGAGGCGCACAGAAAAAGTGCACCGACAAAGTGCCAGAAAAGTGCACCCACCATTCCTTTCTCTCCTGCGGTTTCTACCATTCGTATATGCATCTTATACGTTAATTTCTCTTCCAAACTTCACTTTAGCTCTGGCACTGTGTTAACTGAAATTTATGATATTTAGTAATATTTGATAAATTCTATTCTGCTATTTTTATATGACACTTGTGCCAATGTCTATGAAAAATTGTTTCTCGTTTTCAGTCAAGCGTCTTCTATGAAGATGCCGCCATGTAGTCTTGTAATCTGCCTTAAGTTCAAGACGATGCCAACCTATCTCATGATAAGGTCTGATGGGTGGCCACTCCATATGTCGTGCTCTGGATGGAACGAGGTCGATTGCGTTGAAGTGATTTGAGCTAAGAAAAAGAGTTATTGGCTGCAGTTGCCGATTGGTTCCCTTTGGGATAGTAAAAGGCAAGTACAAAACACTGTTCCAATCCAAGCGATCATCATATACTGCAATCGGCACAGTATATGCATCTGCAGCAATTTGGGCATCTATTATTACATTGAACCAATAATCCGAACTGCAAGTGTACTTCTGGTATTGTGCTGTTTCTGGTATAATACCATATTCCATTCGTTTGATCGCATTTTGCATTATGACCTCACGTCCATTCCATAGAGTATTGCGGTAGAAATTATAGTTCGCAAAAAGCTGATCAAGAATTGCTTGTTTGACCTTGATATATTGATCTTGGTCACTTGAAGTTGGAGAGCAAGGGCACGATATCCACACCATATGTCAGCTTTGATTTGCTTAATTCCAAACGAGCAATTGAGCGGGATCTCTCGATGGATAAAACTATTGTATTAAATTCAGTTATACTGTCAATCGCTCCCCATAATCTATTAAAATTACCATGGTTCCCTTCGAAGACTTTTCCTGTTACTTGGCCATAAGTCCTCAGCTTCATTTTCCAGTTGTTTTCTTTTCTTCTGCTTGTTTTCAGTTTTTGTGTCCATCGTTTTCTCTATTTCCTTCTCTGTCTTCATCTTTTCTTTGGTCTTGCTCATTGCAATTTTCTCCTTCACTTCTTGCTTCTTCTTTTCATTCTTCATCTCGCCACCCATGATATATTGCATCATTTCGTCTGACCCTGTCTCCAAGTTCTCAGCCATTGTCTCAATTTCTTTCAACGTGAACGGATCAACTTTCATATCCGAAAGGTGCAGGGCGCGTTCATCAATCTTATTCAAGATATCTTGCTGTGATACTGCTTTGATATCCTCTTTCGAAAGTCTTTGGGCGAAGGGCATGGTGCTCTTGTTGAAGGTTTTTTCTGCTTGTGATAGGGTCTTGCTTTCAGCTTGGTCGTCATAAAGAAAATGGTCCAGTGGTTGTTGATCGGTGGTAACATCATTAACAAGTTTACTGAAAACATCCGGAGCACGTCCATCATTGTCAAAGTTTTTCTTTGATCGTTTTCGAGTTTGTCGTGGTGCTCTGTTGTATGAAGCAGACACCGCATTTTCTTCATAGTTTTTCAGTGTCAATTCATCTGAGTGGATATAATTCAACGTTTGTGGAAGTGCTAGAGATATAGACAAGCTGTGTACACTATCTTGGTATAAATCTCTATAGAACGCTTCTACTGCGTTTATGGTACGATAAGGGTGGCTGCGGAGGGCGTTATTCATGCTGGAGCGATGTCGAAAAATCATGCTGCTTATAGATGGTTGTAGCCACCATTTGAGCCATTTCAAAGTATGCTTGAAATTTGTCACCAGTTCCTTACAACTATGGCAAAATTCATCAGCATCTTTAGTTGTCCGAATGATGCAGGTCAGTTCACGAAATCGTTTGCTGGATTCGGGTAGAATGATGCTGTGATTGCTGTTGAGACGTTGAACAGATTGCATCCAGTGCATATAGCACCCTTTTAGGAACCACATGCCGTCATCCTTTCTGGTGTATTGTGTGTAGGCTTACAGAAATCTATCCTTTGTGCCAAAGAGAAATCCATCATCATACCAAGAAAGGAGTTGCTGCCTTCAAACTTAACGTTGTACTCTGTGAAGAATGCAAAAAAGTATTGGGCAAAGTAGGTTTGTGAAAGGCCATCTAGGACAGTTTGGAAGATCACTGTGTGTTTTTTCAGCTCAGGAACATAGATCACTGTTGAGCAGAGATAGTATCCTTTCTCAAATGCTTTAAAAGTGACATCGGTAACAGGCAGAAAATTTTGAAAGTGAACATATTCTTTAAGAGTCGGTGACTGATACGCCAAAAAGAATGAGCCTGGTAGAACGTGGGCGTGGAGGAAGTACCCAGGGAACTCATTCATAATCTTGCGCAAGTCACCGAGATATTCACCTTTTCTTGCAGTATCTCGTTCCTCGTGTACTTTGTTGATTTCAGACTCGGCTCTATCCCTCGTGCCAAGAATTAGGCTGATCTTAATGATCGATTCAACGATTTCCCCAGTTCGCTTATTGTTGCCATAAATAGCTGCCTTGGGTGTCACTGTTGGATCACTTCGAATTCTCTCTGCCAGTGTTTCCTTCTCTACTTCCGATAGACTTCGCAGTATATCATTCGTGGTCATGTGTGCCGATCTGCTTAACAGTGCATGTACTGCCGTCGAAATAGTAGAACGCCTCTGTTTTACAAGTATGAACGTGCTCTAAATCGCCTCCGCAGCGCATACACCTAATGTGGCATTGTTTATAAATTTGTTCAAAATCGCAGCATAGGCGCAAATGTTTGCCATAGAATTTGCAGGCCTCTCTAGTGCAGCGGACGAAACCATTGCATTTCTTCTTGTAGCGATGGATATTGTGCTTTTGTTTTCGAGGACTATAAACCTTGCACATAGACCATCCAATGTCTGAATTCAGTTTTACGTACCTGTCAAAAATCGAAAGTTTTGAGTAAGTTTGATTGAGTGTCGTGAAGGAGTAGATGCTTTGTCGAAAATAGTACTTTTCGCTTTTGGAGTCAAAATAGGCAGGAGCCTCCTCTTCATAGGAGTCTTTAACAAATATTCTTGGAAAAAAGGTAATATATTTGGACATTGTTATATTTTGAATAGTAGATTTTACTTGGAATGTAGTTCAAAGTGTTCTTTCAGGAACCGAAGAGAAAAAAGCATATTTTCTGAGTCACAAATCTCGGTGCACCATTTCAGTGGTGCACCATTTTTAGTGACACCCCCCACTTTGATAAAGCTTCTTTTTCATGTTGCGTATATGCCAGAGAAACTTTAATACAATTGTAACATTAGCAATTTTTTTATATCCAAATTTTTAAATGGTTATACTCACCAATGAACATAGATATTTGTGGAATGATTTGAACAAACACAACATTCTGCCAGCTTTACCCAAGATATCCCTTAATGCGGCATGTGCTCCTTCAATGTGTTGAGTTGACCTTGCTCCAAGATGCATATACTCCTCTACCCATGGTCTAGCCCATCGTTTCTCATATTCACGTAATCTAATACACTAGGTCAAAAAAGTGTCCCAATGATTGGGACATTTAACTACTTTCTCACTTTTCTATTGATCAACATCCACCTGCCTCGCTTCGCTCGGCTGAATGAGCCCCTTCGCTGCGCTCCGGGTCATTCAACGGATTGGATGTTTCCTGGGGGTTCCCCCCAGACCCCCAAGGTGGGGGTTCCCCCCACACCCCCCTTCTAAACCCTAACCAAAGCTCGCTTCGCGAGCTTATTTATTGCTATGACTACATATAACCCTAAACGTTATCATTATTGCTATGACACGAAACCCTACTACACGTTGGTTTGTCAAATCAAAAGGGACGACAGAGGAACTTTTGACTGGTATTTCACTGTTAATGCGAGGATAACTTATTTGTTGCTATCGACAGCTCTTACATATTTTTGAAAGTTCATCAATGTGTCCGCTTTCATTTGAACATCATGGTAGATTATTGCTGCTTGTCGTAATTAGCTGAAAGGTGACGGCAGCTTCGCGTAGTTCTATATCTTATTGTTTCGCGTCAGACCTACTTACGAAAGATACCGTGAAGAGGTAAGAATATTCTATTGTACGTTAAATGATAATAAGTGAAAATAAGAGTTTAGAAGCAAAAAGAAAAAGAGCAGAAAAGGGCTTAAGGTGATGGAGGTGGAAATGCGGTGATTGTTGTTGTGGGAGAGGTTGGTGGTGAATTTTCGGCTTGTTCAGGAACAGAGGCCGGCGGATGCAAGAGAACTTCTTGGTAGACGATGTTGGTGGTTTGTGGTGGTCCAGACCCTGAGAGATCGATGGCAACGCGAAGATTGTTAGGGTCAGTTGCCCGAGATAGCGCAACATATAGTTGGCCATGAGCAAAGACATCTTCTGCAAGGCAGACACCGACATATTGCAGGGTTTGCCCTTGCGCTTTGTGGATGGTCATAGCAAAGGCAGGGCGGACAGGGAATTGCGGCGGCAGAGGATGAAGGGATAATCTCCTTCCATTGTACACATATTGATACGTGGAAGGAAAAATTCCGGGCCACGATGCCCTTGGTCAATTCTTTTCACGGCAATACACCGATCAAGAAGCCTTGTCACGAATAATTTTGTGCCATTGCACAGGCCGGCGTCGGGATCCAAGTTGCGCATGAGCACTACAGGCATGCCAGGCTTGAGCTGTAACGTATGGCTAGGTATGCCATTAGCGCTGAGACTGTTTAAAAACTCGACGGGGTAGTTGACCACTGCTGCTTCTGGGTCATCAGCGTCTATGATACGGTCATTGGCAGCATAATCGCGCCCTTCACCTGGAAAAATACCGTAGGCTGCCTCGTTAATCGCATCGACGTCGACGTTTTTTGCTGCCAATATGGCGCGAGCGTTGAAATCTTCAGGTTGCGGCTGTGGATTGCTTATGTTGGGATATATGGCGTCTATAAGACCCATGGTGTCTGCTGCATCCATACGCCATTCCTGAGAAATTTCTACGCTTTCTGTATATGGAGCACGTCCATCGCCAATGGCAAGAAGTGTCTCAGCAAATGCGGGAGCAGCAGGACCGGCGTGACGTACACGCATGTTGATGGTCAAATGCAATACTTGAACATCACTCCAAAAAGAAGCAGAACGGATGCAATCACCAACAATTTCGGACCGAGTCCCTTTCTTGACGACGGGCAGCAACTGGCGAAAATCACCACCAAAAACGACAACTTTTCCACCAAAAGCAACATTGCTCAGGCGAGGGTCAACGGCACCCATGACATCACGAAGTGATCTGTCAACAGCTTCAAAATTCCATTTGCTGCACATAACAGCTTCATCCCAAATGATAAGAGAGGTACTCTGTATCAAGTGGGCATGAGGACCACCGAGACGAATATTGCAGGAGGTGGACGCGTCTGCATTTAACGGAATCTTGAAGCGGCTATGTGCCGTACGTCCGCCGGGAAGCAGGATTGCAGCAATGCCGGAAGAAGCAACAGGCAGTGCAATCATGTCGCGGGAGCGCGTATGGCTCAGAAGAGTCTTGAACAGCTGAGACTTGCCAGTTCCTCCAGGTCCGTTCACGAAAAAAACCCGTGGGTTATAATCGTCGTCAGGTCGGCTGATGGCAGTGGAGATGGTGTCAAAGGCGTGTCGTTGATCGTCGTTTAATGTTGGCAACAGCGTCTGAAGAAGATGACGCTGCTCTTCCTGATCGTACTCGCGCCGTTCGACAATCTCGAGTGCTTCCAAAGGAGGCAACAGATCAAGTTCGGTGACAAAGTCTTGAGGGAGAGAGGGGAATTCTGACAGACGATGACCGGTTGCTTGTAAACGTGACTCGATGTCACCAAGTGCTCTTTGGTAAACCTGGTCTAGTTGATCGGGTGTCAATTCGGCCTCATTTGGCATAGAGAGCGACCTGCGCATCTCAAAAAAGTAGTCGTCGGCCATTCGATCGCGATAGGTGTTCCATAAGGACAGCGGATCAGCAGGCGAGCAACTGGTAAGTATGCACACAAAAAGTGCGCGGATTGCGGATGCAGATGGTGCTACTGCTGATGCTTCTTCTAAGCAACGATTCCATTCATCGTCTGACTCTAGAAGACCACGTGCTAACGCTGCTTGCTGGAATGTTGGATGGTTCACGCCATCGCTGTCTCGTTTGAGATCGTCAAAGCTTCTTGGTCCAGCCACAGAAAGCAAAAGAAGACGAAGACAGTACAACTCCATATCGGACAGAGAGGCAGAGTAGATGCGCGTCACCACATTCTTAAAAGGGGGATTGGAGCGGCGGTCCCATCGACGCTCTCGGGCATTCCAAGTGTAATGACAGGGAATCTGCGGATACTTGTATTGCTGGGCGGATTCGTCCCGACGACAAAGAGCAAAAAAGCCCAAAAGCCTGGTACCCTCCCTTGCAGCCTCGCGAGCAGCTGCCAATTGCTCTGGTGTCATAGTGTCGCGGAAACGCACCAATTGCTGTTCTGGCAGGTGAATGTCGAGACGTACAACCATGGGATCATGCATGTGCACACGAAACTCTAAAGCTCGCCATACTGCCTCACAGGGTCCAATATATCGCGCGTTCTGATAATCAGTGACTTCATTGGTCTGCTCAGCAGCTGGGTCGGTAGGTGTAGTGGTTGTGGTGGTGGAATTGGCTGTGGCGGTGGTAGTAGTGGGAGGAGTAGAACGGGTTGTTTCCAACTGCGCTCTGTCGGATCCTTTGGTGATGTACTTGCAAAGGTATTTGATTGCCCGAGCAGAGGTACAGATCTCGACGTTGATATGCGCGTTGTACTTGTGACAGAGGTAGGGGTTATACGGGACGACGTGTTGGTTGGTAGCGGTGAAAGCCCGATCGCTCAAAAACGTGCTGACGTTGGGGATTGAAAACCCTTTTATATAGAGGGTAACCGTCACGATTTACGCGAGTCTCGTTGTTGTACGGCTTTGGATAGCCCTGGGAGCATCGACCATTCTGCATACAGACGGCATTGGGGTTATCGTTGCCACAGGGACCGTGTATCATGCTTGATGTTACTGTGCGGTACAGCTGCAGCTGTCTCACAGGGTCTGGTAACTCAGCTGATACAAATCGGTCATAGTCAGTTGGCATGTGAGGGCGGTCTTGCTCGTTCAGGATCAACAGAATGTGGACATGAGGTAAACCTCGCTTCTGGAATTCGACAGTGGCGACATAGCCCTCAACACGACCAAAGCACTTGGATTCCTTGACATGCTTGAGCAACTCGGTAATCTTCAAATGGAATACGCGGGAACAGATGTCGGGACGGTCATACGCCTTTTGCCCAGGATGGAGCTCAGCAAGAATCTCTGGCCATTTGGGATTGCACGTAAACGTGATGAATAGCGTTGGTGTTCCTCTTTGGCGAATAATTGCGAGGCCATCTTGAAGCATTTGCTTCATATACCGCGGACCACCCGTAAACGACGACGGCAAAATCACAGCACGACCGACTTGGCGCGGATCTACACCATCACCGATACCACCATACAGTTCGGAACGCAAAGTGTCTTGATTCAACGAAATGAAAAGCAGGCGAGATGCTTCAATTCTTGCATAATTGTCGACAACCAATTGCTGGAACAATCGACCAAAATGATGATCGAAAGTCTCATTGTCGCCACCACGAACCATGAGCATATATGCGCAATAGTCGAGCAATGTCACTGTATGCATATTACCATCCACTCCTTCACACCGCATGCCCGCGAACCAACCATGGTCACCAAATGGATACATGAGGACATAATGAAGCGGAAGATATGATGAGTGAAGGGAGCTAACGTATTGCAAACCTCAGGTACGGTCATGGATGACGATGTCGTGTGGTGTGGTTGACCCATCCACCCTATTTTCCACAACCATTGCTGCGACCTCTGGATATGTTTGTTGATCGTAGCGGCGTCCCAGATCCGATGCGCCACGAATGACGACGCTTAGTGATCCAATTGGACGATCACCAAGGCGTTGGGCGGCAGATGTCAGAGTGCGTGCAAACGGATTGTGTTGGGTCATGACAGTTTGGATACGATCGATGATACCCTGGTCGAGGCCCGAAAACAATGTCGTCCTGCATGCCACTTGTTCTTGGGTATCAGCGAAATAGATTTGGGCAAATTTGGACTGTGCGTGATCCTCGGCCCGCAATGATCCAACTTGATGGTATAGTGTACCATTGATGCGATACGTCGACACACTATTTCTGCCGTCTGCCAAGTTGCGGTCGTAGTTTGCCTTGATGGATGCAAAAGCAAACATGTTGTTGTAGGCTCTGATATTGGTGTGGAAATTGAGAGCAACTTCATTATCACGACTGTGATCCGTCACCAATTCACGAAGGTCGGCGGGTAATGGGCGGGGTGAAGGGAAGCGAAAGTTGCCATGATTACAGCACATGCCAAACTGAGGACGCGAAACAGAAGAACGGGAGACTCTTTCATCCACCCACATGAGTGCATGGCAATAGGAACATGCCCTATCCATGCGTGGCAAAACATGGCGGTGATACGAATCGCCTGGTGTGTAGTTGATGCTAGGACCAAAAACATACTCAGGCAGGAAGGGAACATGGCATGCGATCTGAAACTGGGCGCCGTGTTCAGACTCGACATTACGCGCGTTAAAGGGGCAGGAATGGTGGGTTGAGCGCTGGTGGGTGGGTGATCCACAACTGGGGCAAACGCGTGTCGGTTGTGGTGGAAGAGGATTAGTGTTCTCTTCAGCATCAGAGTCCTCATCTTCAACAGCAGCATCGGAAGCAGTATCTTCATCAGTAATAACAGAGGCATTTTCGTCTACAATAGTAGGTATAGCAACATTTTCTTGAGCTACTATGCCTCAGACTCAGCAAACTATGTTCTATACAGAGAAGTTTTTTTTCGTCGTTTGATATGTACCTTGCGTCGTTGCTGTTTGCACACTTTCAGTGTCCACAACAAATGCCACTTGATTCTGGTTAGCTGTGAATTGCTCGGTTTGCTCTGTAGCCTATAATAGCAGGCTTATATTTCAATACAACTTATTCACGTAACTCAAAGTGATTATCAGTGAACGTACATTCTCCTCCTCAGTTCTACGCCGAATATTACGCGGATTCAAACGACATCCTAAAAAGGTGGTGCGTTGATGAGTGGTTGATCCACAAACACATGTGCGAATGGTGGGCTGTTGCTGCTCCACATGAGAAGTTAAATAAGAAGTTAATATGTATTCAATCGGTTTAAGAATGCAGTCTCCAGGAATCTCGGTGAATGCTCGCGATTTCAGAAAAAGCAGACGGTTATATTTTCAACTTAAAAGACACACCTCTTGGGAACTCATTTTAACAGAAAAAAACTCTTTGATTTGAGAATAAGAAAGGTGGAGGCTGAACAGCATTCAGGAACACGTTAAAAAAAGCTGGTGGCTGGCTCATGAATTTCCTTTTTTAGAGTTACTGCGGAGTTGTAAGTTGTAAGTACTGATTCATTTTAATAATAGATATAGTGGACCAATCAGTGTGAAACTTTGTATACTAGATGCTGGGCATGTATGCAAGCGGACTTTAGAAAACAAGACTGAGGGGCGGAGTATTAAAAGAGCATGAGCCATTTTGTATAAAGCTATCATTGGGACACTTTTTTGACACTTTATCAGGAGTTTTAATTTCAAGCCACAAAAAAGATTTTTAATAAGGACACTCTACTTTTTATGTTCTGTTCCTTTTTCTTTCACCTTTTCTGCTTCATTTAATGTAAGTTACATACCATTTGCTCTACTTTTGGTGAAGTTACAGTACAGAACCTTATGAGATTTCATTAGATGAAACCTCTTTCAGCTGCCCAGCACCAGTCTGTTGTCCAAGGCCTACAGACGAAGCTATCTATACATCAAATTGCTAAAGCAACGGGTATAGGCAAAAGCTCTATCCAACGAATTCGAAAAAACGTTGTTACTGTATCAGGAACCACCAAGAATGGTAGACCTTCAAAGCTGGGACAGCATACAAGGAAACTTTTGGCTAGAGAGTTCAAGTCTAGTAACCTCAAGAATGCTCCCAAAGGCTCTAAATATATTCAACAGTACTATGGCACCACAGTAACTCCAGAAACAGTTCGAAATGTACTACGTAAAAGTGGCCTTAAGGCTTTCAAGAAACCAAAGAAGCTAGCCATTAGTGAGAAAAACAGAAAGGAACGACTCAAGTGGGCCAAAGAGCATCAGCACTGGACTATTGAAGATTGGAAAAAGGTGGTCTGGTCTGACGAAACAAGAATCAATCGTTTTGAAAGTGATGGTGTCGTTTATGTATGACGCGATCCAAATATAAGGCTGACAAGAAACCATGTTAGAAGGCTGTTTAATACTTTATTGATTTCCGTATTTTTAATTTATTTTATATATTAAGTTATTAAGTTTTATTTTTAAAGAATATATAATGATCAATATATTTAGGGGTGGTCAGAGAAGATCTTTGATTTTTGATGACGTGGGTAGCTGGTCATTGAGACGGTAGTCGAAACCCTAGAATAATGGTAGTTATTCTAAACACTTGCCTATAAGTGCCTCATGAACAGTGTTCTTGTAGAGAATTTTGGAACAATATTTGATACATTCTTTACACTATAGGAACTTTAGGTCCTTTGTTCTGTAGAGAAATTTTTTTAAAAATTTTGATACTTTTTTTTAAACAGAATAGAATTATATTTAATTTTGTTATTTATAACAAATATTATTAATATAATTCATTCTCCAGATAAAACTTTTAATTATTTTAAAGATATTGGTGAAGCTGATGGAGGGTCCCTTAAGGGTGGATGCCTAGCTAAACATATAGAAGGCTGTTTAATACTTTATTGATTTTCGTATTTTTAACTTATTTTATATATTTAGTTATTAAGTTTTATTTTTAAAGAATATATAATGATCAATATAATTAGGGGTGGTCAGAGAAAATCTTTGATTTTTGATGACGTGGGTAGCTGGTCATTGAGACGGTAGTCGAAACCCTAGAATAACGGTAGTTACTCTAAACACTTGCCTACAAGTGCCTCATGAACAGTGTTCAATAACGTCAGCTGTTATTGTAATAAACTTTTTATCACCATAGCTAAATCTAATATTCCTCCATTACATATATATATTTTTTTAATTTTTTTGATATTTATTTATAGATTGTTTTCTCTCTATTTTTTCTTTTTTTTTAGGTACATGTAGTTTACTATGTTGAGAACATAGAAAATCAGGTTTATTGTCACTAATATTTGTTCTTATTTTCTAATGACACATATATCCTTCTTTTTTTCCTCTTTTATAAATATATGAACATATTTATTACTGCTATTGATATACCAAAAATTGTTTGTTTTTCTTTCTTCTAATTTTTCCTTTATGATATTTTTCATTAGTTTTTGTTTTTTTTCTTTCAAATCACATAGAATTTCATCATCAAAATATTTATCCATAACTTGAGTCATGATATCTTTCATTGAGCTTATCATAGTTTGTTTACATACAAGGATTTCTGTGTTGAGGATCACCATTTTCTTTATTAGTTAATATTATTGTGATTATATTTTTATATTATAAAAAATATTCAATTTTGTTTTAAAATTCAGCTGATAATTAGAAATTTGGTGATAGCAAGTTATATAGTAATAAACCGATTAGTCCTCTCTCATACGATTTTTTGGATGACGTAGTCGATGATGATTCAGAGAATGAGGCACCTGAAAATGTAGAAGCAGATCTTTGCTAGTAAATTAAAGAGGTGAATATCGATACCCGTGTCGTCAACACTATATCTTCATATAGAGGAAAAACAGAGTTGAATTTGCACGAAAAAGAAACAGCATCACCTGTACGATACTTTCTACGGTTTCTTCCTGAATCATATATAAAAAATGTTGTGATAGCTGCCATCAATGAAAACGTGCATTCCAACTTGACTCCTTTCCAAGACATCACCTATTCTGAATATCTCATCTGGATTGCACTTTTTATAATTATGACGACCGTACGCATCGACAATCATGACACCTATTGGCACCAAGGAAGTTTTCCATTCCAACTAACAATGAGCTTCTCTGATTACATGGCCAAAGACCGGTTCAAGGAAATAACACGAATGCATATCTTCACTGGACCGGATGTTGCAAGGTACATTCACTATAGATGATGCTCCAACTTTATTTGGCTAACTAATATATTTGTGCTTGTCATGTTCAAGGAGAAATGATGTTCCATCGTATCAAATACGAGGGTTTCTGCAAGCTTACAACGATAACTTAGCAGAAGCGTTGATACCAGGCCAGTATCTCTATGTAGATGAATCAATGAACTAATGGCTAGGCACTGGAATGCCGAACCTAATCAAAATACCTTGAAAGCCACATCCTATTGGCCAGGAGTATAAGACTACAGCAGACACGAATACTTGCTGTATTATACGTCTTGACATGACTGGCGACAAATGGGTTCAAAGGCAATTTGAAAATAAATATGAGAAGAAGTTAGTGGCTACAGTATCACGATTAACGCAACCTTGGTTTCATTCTGGGCGAACGATAATTGCCGATTCACTTTTTGGCTCTCCAAATATGGTCCGTACGATGAAAAGTGATAATAAGGAGTTATCTTCGGGGATTGGCTTGGGTCACAAAACTGAGTCACCAGCCAAATTGTGACCTTACACACAATAATCGCATTGTAGAAAAAAATTGAGTACCCACTAGGTCACTGCTATGAATCATTTATGACACATCTTGCATATGCCTTTGACATGACACACATCCTTAGACTCAACAAGCGTAGTAGTAACAATGCAATAACACGTACATTAACTCATTCTCAATTAGATGAGCATCAGTGTTTTCTTTGCTATTACAAATAATATAAATAAAAGACCGTTTACTATTCTCAAAAATGTTGCCTTTATTTATTTGCAATACATTTCCAACTTTTCAAGCTCTCTACTTTTTTCTAACACATCTTTGTCAATTATGTCTCTCAACACCACCGCCAGCTCCTCTACGTATCAGGCCTCGCAAATGGCTATGCATGAATCTATGAATGAAACGCACCGTGAAGCACTCGAAGCACGCCCAGCCAACACGAAGAAAACCTATGTCAACAAGCAAACGGAATACCGTCAATGGTGCGATAGAATGATGCCATATTTGCCTACAGAAACTCGTTATATTGTTTATGGCGACAAGCTCCATTTGTTTCTCAAAGAAGAGGTATGTACAATAATTATGAAATGTGCGACTTCAAATTCATAGTTTTGCTGTACTGCTTCTTAGCTTATACAATCTCAATTAACAGGTCATGAACCATGATGCTCGTCGCAAGGGCAAAGGATCGACCCAGCTCAAGAAAATCAAAGCTTCCACTTTCATGAGCTACGTTGCCGCCATCGTCGATTTATATCAGCAACAAGTTCGTTCGTTTGCCAATAGTCATCCTCATCCAAGTAGCGCTGTCAAGGAACTTATCGACCTCGTCCAAATCCGCGAAGAAAGCCAACAACGTGAAAATTACGACGAACGTGCACTTGGAACATTGATCGATGGATATACGACCACCGATCAGATTGCCGACGTTGTCGATTACTATATGGCCAAGAATGAAGGGTCTCACTTGTGCAATGCTCTCGCATTTTTGCTTTCTCACTATTGTTTGTTGCGAAGCAAGTCGGCACAGAAGGCTACCTTACCCGATATGCACAGTGTCGAATTGGAGCGTGAAGGCCCGTCTGAATGCCATTCCCTCATGATGATTATCAAGCAAGGAAAGACAAACAAGCACAGTCGTCTGGAACTTGTCACCTGCATCCGGAACACTCGCGTCGAGATATGCCCCTTCATGGCTCTTTCTTTTTATTCTTTCTGGCATTGCCATGTCGAAAACGAACCATTCCCCGTCTTCACTCATAGCCAACATTGGTATAATATCCGCTTGCTCAAGAGCACCTCTCCTTCCGCCACCAACACCACCGAAATCTCATATCAGCAGCAACTTCGAGCGATCGACGAGGCGTTTGCCAAATGTAACATTGTCTCCTCTAAGAAGACACATGCTGCCCGTGGATCCTTATGCAAGATGGCAAATTTGGATGGTGCCGACGAGGCGCAGATAAGACGATTATGCAGATGGAACAACACTACGATGAATGGTGCTTACTTGACAAGTCTTCCTCGTGAAGTCATGCGCGTCTTGGCCGGCTTTCCTGCTCAACAGGGTCACTTCTTTCTGCCTCGTGCTGCCGTTGACCCTCCTTAAGAATTCCGTAAAAAGATTATTCCTCGTGTCGAATACTGGCTGGAAACAATTCGACCTGATCAAGTGGCAGCCGCCGGGTTTCTGCGTCTCTTAGGTGTTCTGCGCGTTACGTTTCTTCAAGACGCTGTGCTTATGCAAGAAAAGTATCCACATCATCCAATTTTTCTCAATCATATATTCAGAGAGCCGCTATACATCCAGTTCAAAGAGTAAGTATTGATTTTAAAAAGTGCACAAGATGATCATTAATATGGTACTTATTGTTGTTACTATTTTAACAATTAGAGATCTTCAACGATCCATCCAAGAAGATGCCACCCCTCAAGATCTGCTCTTGCAACGTGCCGTACCTCACCTTGAGCAACATATGAGCACGATGAACAATGAAATGGTTTCACGATTAGATGCAATGCAAATGCAGATGGAAAATATGACGAAGAACCTTTCTGACCTCGTATCCGGCCGTGCGACAGTAAACCTAAGCATCAATTGGCCATCATCATCATCAGCAGCACCATCCAGAGCAGCAGCCAACAACAGCAACAGTTACATCCATCCCGAGTTCAGCACCTTCTGAATCATTGGGTCTTGATGCAACGAGTGAGCCACCGTTTTACATGATGAGCCGGGGAATCAAGACTGTCACTGACCTTTGGGCAGAGTGGTTGGTTGGGCTTGCTGGAGGCTATACAGTGAAAACACTGGAACAACGTTGGGGTGCAAAATGGAGAAACGGCGATCGCAAGTTCTTCAGTCGCAGAATCAAGATCATTAAAGAGGTCGAGCGATTTGCCTCTGCCAAAGGGATTTCGGAAACGACAGCAGCAGCAATGGGTGAAGAAAGGCGCAATGCTCTTGGACTTAGCTTAAAACGAACTTAACAAATAGGTGACAACGATTTTCCAAAATATTTAGGTGTTTAGCTCTTTTCTCCCTTTGCTACTTGTTCAGCAGACCCACTTAAACTATTTACTTGAAATAAATGAAACATATTTTGTTTGAAGAAGATAAGAAGCGTCGCTTATTGTGAAATATCTTTGCGTCATATGTTTTAGATTTACTGTTGTAATGGCGAAATCGCAAGTATAATATAATGAATTTGAAAATGGCATATATGACAATGACAGGTAGTAGCATAGCAGCGGTATCAGAAACAAAAGGACAGAGAGTAATATTATTATTTTGTGACCCACACAGTAATAACTCCATTTATTTCTCATATAGATGGCAGAAAACAAGTGTTATTTCTTGCGGGTCCCAAATTTTGCAGGTGACCTGCTGTGACATGTCAGGACATTGACATGGCTCTTCCCGCTAAAGATCCAGATTCGCCACTTCCGGCGAATCAAACCGACCACACCTCTACTCCATCTCAACCTCCACCCTCTGCTGCTACCTCACCCTCACCCTCCACGTCTAAAGGCAAACAGACCAATGTCTCCTTCCGATCATATGCACAAGCGACTAAAGGTCACTGCATTACTACTCTTGGCCAAGTAACTGGTTCTGAATACCTTACCAATACGACTTCCGCCAACAACTCGACCGATGATACTGCTCAAGCACTAACGAGTCAGCCTCTTTTTCGACGAGGCTCTGAAGAATTCAGCATCTTTTACGATGTTACTGGTGACAAATTAGGTCCCAAAGCTTTTTTCGATGCCGCTAGGGCACGATTCCCCACTGGTGTTGGCCTTGGTAGACTAACGCATCGTGATAATGGCCGTGTTCTTGTCGAAATCATTTTGAATTCTGAACAATCGTGTACCCAAGCTTGTGAAACCCCTCTTCAGGTTACAGACGAGGTGTCGTACACTGCTACTCGTTCGCTTCCACCGGATAACGAAGTATTCCGGGTCACTTTGGACAAACTCCCGATAATCCCACTCGTCGATCTGGAAAAAGGGCTACGATCTTGCCTATCGCAATACGGTCGCATCCTATATCTCGGCTTGTATGACGACGTCAATGGTGGGTGGTTCTGTGGTCGTGGTTTTGCGGTTTTGTGTAAACTCCTACGGACGATTTTGCCCCCCTGACACACCGCATGGCTTCTTGTTTCTCTGCCGGAAACACGGTTCGTAGCTTCCTTGCAACATGGGCGGATATGGGAGTATATTGTCGTTATTGCCATGATACCACCCACAGTATCAGTCGTTGTCCAGACCGACCGACCCGCGTGTGTTTCAATTGTGAGCGTCCGGGTTACCTCCAACGCAATTGCCCCGAGCCTGCAAACCCTTATAAACATACAAAAAAAGCCAACACCGGCACCAAGGTGGAGCCCAAGACGTTTACGTTTAATGCAGCCCCTGGCACAAGCAAGTCCGCGGAAACGATGCTCCCTGCCGCGCGTAAATCAATTAAACGCAGGCGAGCTGGCAGTAAACCGTCGCAACCATTATTTATCAACGCGACCAGCAAGACGAATTTCGCCGCCCCGGTTGATAACCAGACAGAACCTCCCGTTCAAGACCAACAATCGAGCAAAACCGAAGTCAACAAGGCATCGAATGAGGGTGAGCAATCCCTGGTAGTTCCAGCGACAAAACCAGCAAGTACGCAATCCGCTGAGGCCGACCCAGAGCACCCTATTTCCAGTCACCAAAGGGACGAAGACGCAGATATGGCCTCCGGAGATGAAGAACCTGATGACTCTGGTGGTTCCGCTAAGGACTCCACCAGACGCAGCCACTCCAAATAGGAGGGCTGCCTCTTAATTTAACAACAACTTAACCATGATTAAGTTCGCATCCCTTAATTGCCGCCGCCTGACTAAGGTAGGTGGCTCAAAACAAACACAACAAAAAAAACAACAACATTATATTCGATACCTCCGTTCTATGCACTTTGATATATTGGCACTCCAGGATACAAAATTTCCTAGTGAAGATGCTGAGCAACGTATTACTAACCAATTTCAGGCTAATCAATGTTACTGGTCCACCTTTTGTGGTCTTGTATCCTTTTCTCCTCAAATTCTCCTTACCCCACTCTTCTCCTCTCGGGATGGACGGGCCCTCTGGGTTACGATATCCCATGTCAATTCGTCTTTTGAACCGTTTCATGTCCTCAACATATATGCTCCTGCAGAGCGTCATTCTCGACACACATTTTTCCACAACCTTCTAGCCATCTTTAATCTTGACTCTTTTTCACTACCACTTCAGCGATGTGTTCTCGTTGGCGATTTCAATTATTCTTACTCTCGCTCTGATTCTTCTTATCTTAGTGCTCCTAATAAATGGATCTCCTTTCTTTCTTCTACCTTTTTCAATCTTATGCAGCCCCCCAATGACAATATATCCCCTCCTATCACCTTTAAATCTCAGACTGGTCATTCATGCATTGATTACATTTTCTCTTCCCCCGACCTGTACCCTATCTTTTCTCCGCCAACCATTGAGTTTATAGACTATCAATGGAGTGATCACACTATAGTATGCAGTAATATGCGTCTCGCTATATCCTCCGGCAAAGGTGTGTGGCGAGCGAATCCGCTACTATGTCGTTCTGAGACCTTCAAGCAAACCTTGTATCACGATCTAGAGTCCTTATGCGAATCGTTTTCACCTACTCTTTCCCCTCAAGAGCAGTGGGATCAGGTGAAATATCAAGTCAAACTCACATGTCAAAAACTAGGAAGGAAACAGGCGTCCCGTCGACGTCAAGAGATCAAGCAGCTACAGCGGCAGCGTAACAATCTACTCTCGCGTCCAGATGGTGCACATCGAAACGCGAGTCAGGTACTTAGTATTGAAGCAGAAATCACTCGTCTGCAACAAGAAGCAATGGATATACTCGCACTCCGAGCATCGAGCAACTGGCGGGAAGATGGCGAGAAATCGGCAGGATATCTGAAACGCTCCATTCAGGCGCGCACTACACAACGAGCCATTCCGCCCCTTCAACATCCTTCCACCGGTATTGTAGACTCCTCCATATCTCACCTCCATGAATCTGTTTGCGCATTCTACAGTCATCTGTACACTCCTACCCCTGTCTCTAGTACAGCCGTCGATGATTTATTATCGCATCTTCCCGCTTCATGTGTTTTGTCGCCTATTGCCCGCAACAGTTTAACTGCACCCATTACCCTGACCGAAATACTAACCCAAGCAGAAAGATGCCCCAAACAAAGCAGTCCTGGCTTAGATGGCATTCCGTACCAAATCCTATTGACCGTCCTCCAACATCCTCGAATGCAAGCTTTAGCGTGTCAAGTATATAATGATGCTCTTAACCATGGTCAGTTTCCTCAATCATGGATGCAAACCTGTATATGCTTGCTCCCCAAAAAAGGGGATCTGTCTTCATTAGCCAACTGGCGCCCCATCTCCCTCATTAACACTGATGCAAAGATCTTTACCCGCATTTTGAATAATCGTATGATATCAGTTGCTGCTAAGCTTGTCAATAATCTTCAAACAGGTTTTGTCCATGGAAGATATATAGCGGATAATGGCATGCTGGTCCGATTGATTATGGACCACGCGCAAAAACACGAAATCCACTCGGTCGGCCTGCTAATTGATGAAGAAAAAGCGTATGATCGCATTCATCCCGAGTACCTTCGTCGCGTTCTTTTACATTGGGGTTTCCCGGACAGTCTAGTAGTTTGTATTATGCAATTATTTTTTGGCACGCGGATATCTGTTAATGTCAATGGTCATCTATCCCCTACCATACTACAACAACGCGGTGTTCGCCAAGGCGACCCGTTGTCCCCATTACTGTTTAACCTTGCTATTGAACCTTTGCTACAGCGCATCTTGCATGACCCTGCAATATAAGGATACTCGATACCCAGTTCAATCCCCGGGTTTCAAGGTCCTTCAGCTGCAAAGGTGCTTGCGTACGCTGATGATGTGCTGGTATTCCTTCACAACGAGGAAGACTTGCGACGTTGTCTGATCCATTTTGAAACATACGCTGCTGCTTCGAACGCACAGGTTAATTACCACAAGACCCATGCTATCTCTTTATCGGGCTCTGCCTCATCTACCTGGGCTAACATACTGGAAAGTCATGGTATTCGCTCTTGGCACGACAAGACCTCTCAGCAAGCTCTGGTTTACCTCGGCTATCCTCTGTATACATGCACTCAACAACGCGATCTCTTTGGTCACCAACTTCTGGCGAAAATCAAAGCTGCGTGTGCACTTCATTCGCAATGGAACTTATCTGTGCGTGGTCGAGCCACTGTTCTCAATGTTCTTCTCCTTTCCTCATTATGGCATGTTCTCCGCCTAATCCCCTTCCCTAAATCTTTTTTTACTTCATTACGTTCCATCTGCTATTCTTTCATTAACCAGAATATGTTTCCCAAAATTTCATACGATACCTTCTTACTTCCCCGAGATCAAGGTGGCCTAGCTCTCCTCGACCCTTCAATTCAGCAGCTCAGTCTGCAGTTTCGCTGGCTTCTGCCCCTTGTTTATCAACCCCATCGATATTACTCCTTCGTACAACCTTGGCTTCTATCTCTTCTTAACTCACTCTGTCACCCTCATGACGGCTTATTGTGCCTTTTCTTTCCATCTCTTCGCCCTTCTTCCTTTTCTGTATCCACTTCTCTATGGGGCTTATTGTGCTGTGCACTGGATGCATGTCCCAAAGACCCAGCTCTTTTTCGACCCTCCTTAGATTTAATTCTGTCATTTCCTTTGGACGCTACTGTCTTACATACTTCTCCCACCCCGCCCCCTGTCCTTGGTCGCTTGGCCAAGAACAAAGTTACAGTAGCTGATGCCTTTGATATGAATTTGCAAACCCGCACTCTGACTCGCAAACCTAATCATTCGTTCTCACACCGCAACATTACCATCCAATTTTTTCAGCACATTGAGTCACAACTTTTGTCCTATTACCCTTTCTTTAGTCAATTTTATCAAAATCGTCCGAGTACACCTCTTCCTTTCTACTCCTCTATTGAGGCCCTACTAGCCAGTATCACTTTTGCTAACCCCCTAAAATCATTATCTACTCGACTCTTCCGTCGCACGGTAACCCCACAACTCATTAATAATCCAAATTCTTCCTTTATAGAGCCTCTGGAGAAACGACAATGGAAGCGATTTTGGTTGGAACCCGTGTCTCACACCGCTCGTAATGTCTGGTATCGTGCACTCCATCAAAAAATTTCATGTAAAGCCATCCTACACTATACAATTCCAAGTTCATTCCCCTCTCCCAATTGTGTTTTCTGTTCGGATACTCCCGATACTATCACTCATTTTTTATATGCTTGCCCTATTAAGTGGACTATATGGTACACCATCTGGTGTGACCTTTTCCTTTTTTCTCCTACCTTTTCACAAGTCCATCATGCAATCTTTTCTTTATCCTTCCCCTCCAATCCATCCGCAGTCAGTAGCCACATGATCATTTCATGTATCCTACAGGGTCTGTGGTCTGCTCACTGGCGCTATGTTTTTGATCAAGTGCCCTTCTTACACGACAACATTTGCCGTGATATTCATTTCCTCATCACTTGTACTCGGCCTCTGATATCTTATGAACCGCCTTAACTCTACCTACATGTCTTGCATCTATCTTGTACATAATTATATACAAAAAAAAAAAAAAAAAAAAAAAAAAAAAAAAACATACATAACATCCACCAAGCATCCGAAGCACACCCACACCTGTTCCAACCATCCGCTCCGTCGCCCTCCGCCACGCTCTTGACCTTCGTCATTCATCGATTCCGCCTCTTCATTGTCTCCGCTTTTATTCCCTTGATCTCTTGTCTATATCTCTTTCGTTCCCCGATACGTATAGGCAAATAAAACTTGACCCACGGTCACCTACAAAAAAATGTCAGGACATTGAGGTTGTATAATGGGTTATATTCAATAATGCAACTGAAGAAGCGGCGCTATTATCCAGTGGGCATGCCACAGCAAGATCCGATCCAGGCGATAGCATATACATGCAATCAACTAGTGACGAAGTCTATGTAGCAGCTTTACGTGATATCAAACTAAAAATAGTTATTGCGAACTACAGTACTACAACTAAAAGCGACAAAGAAATTAAGCGATACTTAAAGGACACTAGTACCGTTGAAATGATGCGTCGTCCTAAAGTATTTGATAAATCTGAAGCATACAAGGGTACATACAGGATTTCTCCTTATGATTGGCGGTGCTTTTTTTCTCATGATGGCGGGGTTCTTTTCTTACTATGGCGTTTGGGGGTCTGTTGATTAGCGGTGTGTTTTTTGTAATTGGCAGAAGCTGAAAATTACAATGGCGGTCTGCTTTTTGTGATTGGTATAAGGTGAAAATTACAATAGCGGTGTAATAAGATTCATGTTCTATACTAGAGTAACAGATAATTGTTGGTTTTTTACTTTGGAGTTTGAAAATTTATTTTACAAAAAAAACATATGAGTATGAACAAAACAAGGATAATTAAGATAATAAAAACTACAACATTTTCTCTCCATTGATACAACGAGGCAGAAACAAAAGTGAATGTCTTATCCAACCTTGGCAATCTTGGGCAGAGACTTGATTAGCAGAGTCAGCAATCCATGGCAGCAACGTATCATCCGTTGTCAACAAATTGCGTTTGACACCGGCTTTCAGCTTCGACCAAAATTCTTCGATCGGGTTGAGGAAAGGGGAATATGGAGGAAGGTACAGGATATCGAATCCTTGCTTCGCCACTGCGTCCCTCACTTCTGCTGTCTTGTGGATAGTGGCATTATCCATTACATAAGTTCTACCTCCCATGTTATTTTCCTTCAATACTTCCATGAGCACCTCCAAAAACTTGATATAGTGCTCTGCCTGCGTACCGATCTTGCCCACAACCTTTTCCTCGCCATCGCGGAGTTTGCGTTTTTTCGAGCCAACAACTGCCTGTGGTCTTCTAAGGCTGAGGTTGACCACGCCTTCACCAGTTATCGCTCCCAAGATCGTCATATTCACACCACGGGACCTCGAAACCAAAGCCCTGGCTGGAGCACCTCGACGCGAACGACCAAAATTACGCTTAATGTGCATATTAAAACCAGCTTCGTCAATAAAGATACACTTGTAGTAGTCCATGCCACTGGCTTCGAACGCATGTGCCCAATTCATGCGGGAGGCAATCGTTTCATCCAAGTTGCGATATTCGGAAATCCGTTCCAGCTTCTTCATGGTAAGCCCACATTTGCTCACAAGATGCTTTTGTAGGCCACTTTGGGTGATGTTGATACCGAATCAATCGATAAGGGATTGCTGTGCCTCTTTCAGGGTCGCGTCTGACTTGGTGTCATAATAAGCCTGGAGGAATGTGGTATGTTCTGGTGTTAACGTCGGTGGGGGACCGGGAGATTTGCCCATTGTGCTCGGAAGATATGATTCACCATCAGCAAAGCGTTTCTAGTATCTCTGTGCAGTTCGTTCAGGGATCAAGAGGTCGCGTCCAGCTTCTGCAGCGTTTAAGGTAATGTTTTGAATTCTGTCGATAAGTTGGATTATTTCTAAGTCTCGATATACTCGATGAGCCCCTATAGATTTAGAGTTCAAGGTTAGATATTGAAAGCAACTGAAGTTTTAGCAATAATAAGTAACTTACTTTTTGGAACAATGTTTTCTTGCTGAATGTTTTTGCGAGGTCTTCCCTTGACCTTTTTCACTGTTGCTTTTTGGGTGGCTACAGTGACGGTCGAAGTGGGGGTTGGAGGATCCGTTAACATGGATGTGGAACATGCCTATCATATTAACGACCATCAGTTAATAACAAAAAACTCGTAAAACAAGAAGATTTTAATTAGGTACCTGTGGTATATTTTTCCTCTTGGTCATTGATACAAGTGATTGGACACCACCAGTAAAACTATTACACTCGTCGGACACAATTTCATACACATCGTCTACTTCCATCTCATCTTCATGGATATCAACGTCGGTATCGTGTGGGAGTATCAGATTTTCAATAGATGACATGGTAATAGTTGAGTAAAGATCTTGAACGAAATGTAAGCACAAGCTACAGCAGAAAAGCTGTACTGGTTTTATACTTTTTGTTTGCCGCAATATACATATTTGGTAACACAAAGTTGAAGGTTTTTCATATAAGTGACAAAGAAGATGAGACAGGACAAAGCGCAGCTGTACCACGTAATACAGTGAATGCTATATTTTGAGCATAATCATAATTATAAACATGTTTACTCTATTTTACTATTAAACTAAGAAAATCCCAAAAAGATAAAATTTGTATATCTTATTGTAAGATAGTCGTCAAAATATCATCGTCAACTTGGTTGATCATGCTTGCTTGACGAGGACGGACTGGAGCTGGTCGTGGAGACACTTAGGGGCAATACGTGTGGATGAGCCTGGCGGTTGTTGTCTTTAGCATGTCACCCCTACTCACAGATTCTTCCATGGTATGTCCTTCCCAGAAGTAAGCACGAAGGACAGAAACAATATCATCCTTGGTGTATTGTCGACGTTGCCGACGTTATTGTCATGGTAATGGTGATGGTGATGTTGTTGGAGTTGATGCTGGTGGGGAGTATGGCAGTGGTGGTGGTAGTTGTAATTCTTCATCAGCCTCAGCGAATGGTAGCGCCATATCGAATTCCATGGCATCTCATTCTTGCATCTCAACCTCGTCTTCATAATAGTCCAGATCTTCGGTGTTCATAGTGGTATGGGTGTCCAAGGTCATTGTGTATTATGTTTTGAATGATTCCGAAAGATGTTATTTGACTCCGGCTTAAATACTTTTTGGTTCACATTTTACAGATGTATAAAAACTCAGGCACAAACAAAATAGTACAGCTTATAGCCACTCCAAGCTACTTTTTCCAGTTCTGCAATTGGGACATGTCATGTTCGAGCGAAGAAATAGCATAGGCACATTGTTGCATATACGAGATTCTTTGAGTTTTGATTCACTGATGGGATAAGTCATGGTCGGTAGAATGAGCACTATGTTGGCCCTACGATTGGGACATGTCATGGTCGAGCGAAGCAACAGCATAGGCATATCGTTGCACACAAGAGATTTTTTGAGGTTTGATTCACCGATTGGATAACTCACGGTCAGTAGAATGAGCACTATGTTGGCCCTACAATCGGGATATGTCATGGCCGAGTGAAGAAACAGCATAGGCACATTTTGCTCCACATAAGACGGTAATTAGGACGAGATCCGTTCCTTGGTGTGGAACAATGTGCCTATGCTGTTTCTTCGCTCAACCATGACATGTCCTAAATGTAGGGCCAATATAGTGTTTGTTTTACCGATCATGACTTATCCCATCGGTGAATCAAAACTCAAAAAATCTCTTGTGTGCAACATTGTGCCTATGCTATTTCTTCGCTCGACCATGACATGTCCCAATCATAGGGCCAACATAGTGCTCATTCTACCGACCATGACGTATCCCATCAGTGAATCAAAATTCAAAAAATCTCTTGTGTCCAACAATGTACCTATGCTATTCCTTTAATATAATATGGGGACCTTACCGCCTTTGTTACAGACTCCCTATTCAAACCAAACAACATTTCTCATGAACAACCTGGCTCTTACCGGCAAAGAAATACATGAAACCATCGATGTCGCTGAGGGAGAAGATCCATATATTGGTATGCTTGCTTGTACAATCGTTATTACAGCTTTCTAAAGCTTTGATAGAGGAGTTTATTAGAACTTTAAATGCAATGCGAGCAGGGGAAGAATATGAACCATCCAATGGACTTCCTTCAGTCTTGGAAATCCGAAAGCTAGAAGAAGAAATTGTAAGATTAAAAGAAATCTCGAAATGAAAGCAGACGAAATGGGACAAAGAGAATCCAGAAATCAAGGAGGCAATAATACGATGCGCAATCGAGAATAAAAGATATGACAGAACGATTGTCTAAAAGCTACAATGCATCGATGGGCCAAGCAGTTTAGAGAAACAAAAGCATGTGCAGAGGCAGTAAAGTGAGAAATTGCCGATGCAGAGAAACTTTTGGAGCTCACAAAAATCCAGAGTTGCACCAACCTGACCAGTCCAAATAAAAGTATTTGAACACGAATGAAAAGAAATAGACTCAATGTACTACATCTAAAAACATCATAGATTCCAATATACCACTTTTTATTTTCCCTGACTTTGATACTGACATATACGATCCCTTTCATCGAACGATCCTAAATTTGGACCCCAATTCCCAGATGGCATTTCCAGTGGATCCTATCATAGATAACCAGATGGATCTTGGTAAGTTCCAAGTATAATTTATTCCCGAAATGCATGTTGTCTCAACTATACACGGAATTATTCATAAAATATTTCTATAAGGCCATATGGTGCAATCTCAAGTTTTAGAAGGCCTAGAGCAAGCAAGAACAAGGGATATCGTCACCTAAGCAACGAAGACGAACCTTTTCCGGCTATATTTTGAGGAGAAGATGACGATAGCTGCTGCAGCAGAAAAAGCAAGAATGCGTCATTCCACCATAGGAAAACATATTGCAATGGAACGACGCCGTCGTAATAATAAATAACCATATTTACATTCAAACATTTTAAATTTGGAATGGATTATTGTTGTTCGGCGTCCGTGTAGTTTTGAAGTTGAAGTCTGGTATATTAAAGTCGAAGTTTGGTAATGGTGCACCTATGTTATATCAACAGGTGATTTTAAGGCGCCATCTGTTGAAATTACACCGCTATTGTAATTCTCACCTTATGCCAGTCACAAAAAGCAGGCTGCCATTGTAATTTTCAGCTTCTGCCAATTACAAAAAACACACCGCCAGACAACAGACCTCCAAACGCCATAGTAAGAAAAGAACCCCGCCATCATGAGAAAAAAAGCACCGCCAATCATAAGGAAAATCCTGTATGAATATATAGAGTAGTGAAATTCGTAAAGAATGACGAGTCTACTTACTTAAAGCCCTTGTATTAGGTGCAGCCGATATTGCTAATAACTGGAGGGATTATTTAGTCTCGTTCCATGGAGGGTAAACCTTAGCATTATGATTTTAGTAAAATGATGATTAGCTAAAAAATTATAGATACTATAATTTTAACATAATTATCATAAATGATGAAATTAATCTTTTAAAAAAAAATCTCAAACCCTAAATAATTCTTAACCAATATGATTATCTTTAATCATTATGTTTAGGAAAAACGAGGCTAGGAGGAATGACGACACCCAGTTCAATTAAAAATCAATGAAGTTAGATTTTTATTAGAACGCTTGATATGAAAGACATAATAAAATTAATTTGCTATTTCCAGTAAAATTAATTATGATGGATTGAATCCCCATGATGTAATGAAGATGTACCGTTGGGAGATGTGATGCTTAGCTTTTTCTCTGGCTATAGCTGAGGCTAACACGTATTCAGCATTCAAATATTTCGCAAATGACACAAGAAATATACTACATACCAGTTTTCAGACTCATCTTGCACAGACACTATTGCAATATACACAATCTTTCGGAATGGAAACTAACGACGATGTAGTTCGGAGCCTTCAAGACATAACAAACATTGTATGGCAAACAGAACTTAAGCATAAAGCAATACCAATTGGTTTAACCAAAAAAGGTGCTGGAACCAATCACTTAAAAAGGCTTTGTACTTATAATAGCTGCTCAATACGATCTTCTTTGAGATGTATTTGTGGAACTGACAGCGTATATTATAAATTATATATGGTGAGGCATACAGAAAAAAAATAATCAATGAGTTTTTTATATGGTGTTTGCAAAATGTTAATATCTCGTCATTTGTAACATATAGCAACCTATTATACATATAGTTTAAATAAGTTCAAGCAGTACATCTTAGATATGTAGCAAGTGGCATTTAGCCTGTATTCTAAACTAGCTAATATACAATTTAAAATAGTCCAAAATTGGACTTACAGAATTTCTTCATAATCAAGGGAAGTTAAAATGGGTATTAAATAACCAGAAATATAATATCGAGACTTCAAAACTAGAGGACAGTAAGTCTTTGCTCCTAAAAAGCTAGATTAAAACAGTTTATTTTTTTTCTTTGTCGTTGAATAATAAAAAGTCTAAAATTCAACTCAGAATAGCGTTGGGACCTATTAAAAGTAAAAATTCTGTAATAATATTTGGTTGAATTATACTTTATGGTACATATTTTAAAGTCAGAGATATAAAATTTAAATTTATTTCTTACATATTTTTAATTCTAAAATTGAATTTTACAATTTCGTATAAAATAAAAGATATCAAGAAGAGAATATATAAAAACTTCACCTTTAGAAAGAAAAAAAAGAAAATAATAAATAGAAGTATACTAGATATAAATGAAAATATAGATGAAAATATTAGAGACAATACTAATAATGATAATAATAATAACCTAAATATAAAATATAATATAAAATATTTCAATAAATAGAAAAAATAAATTATCAGCAACATGTTTTAAATAAAGATGAAAAGTCTTCTTTAGAAAATATGAGTGAAGATATTGTTGGATATATCAATAGAGTTTATAAAGATAATAATAATAGAGATAATTATGAAGATAATAATGAAGATATTATAGATTATAAAGAAGAAATGGATAAATATAATATAAAATATATAAATGAAATGAGGTTTGCATTTAATTATTATAATCTTGACGAGAATAAGACGAGAATAAAAGATATAAATATTTGAATAAACATTATCATCTCTTAATAAAATATAAAAAATTAGAAAATAGAATAATAAAAATAAAAATAAAAATGATTAAAAAAGATTACAATAACTATATAAATAATTTATGAGAAATTGACAAAAAGTTGAAAGTATTAGAAAAAAATTTTATTAAATTTTATAATGATAATTTAACTTTATGTAAAGAGATATCATATAGAATTAAGGTTGGGAATGATATTTCATATTGTAAAAAACATTTACCTCACTACTGTGAGAAATGCAATTACATATGTAATATAAATAATAAAACAGATAAATTATATTATAATAAAAAGTATAATATTATTAATTATTATAAAAAATATACATATAAAATATATTTTGATAATTACTGTAAGAATTATAAAATAGAAAATATTTTTTATATTATTGACGAAAAAGACAAGTTTATAAAACAAAAAAAGCTTGAAGTAAAAATATATCTAAATATTAAAAGATATCTTGAATTTTTTGATGAAATAGAAGATAAAAATATATTACAAAAAAAAGAAGTACTTGAATTCATTAATTATAATATAGGTGATTATAATGACTTTACTAAATACAAAATTTATAATAGATTAAAAAGAAGTAAAGATTTAATAAAACTTTTTGCCGAAAATTTAAAAAATATAAGAATTAAAACATCTTTCTATTCATATATAGGATTTTTTATCTCTTAGAGGACATTTGAACTTTTATTTAGGCAAAAGGGATTTAATTTTAGGTAGAGTAGATATGAATGTTAATCTGAGTAGACATGAATGAAAATCGAGCTGGATATAAATGAAAATCGATCTGGACATGAATGAAAATTGATCTGGATACGAATGAAAATCGAGCTGAACATGAATGAAAATCGAGCTAGACATGAATAAAGATCGAGCTGGACATGAGTATAAAACCATCTGGACATGAATATAAATCGACCTAGACATGAATATAAATCGATCTGGACATGAGTAAAATCAATCTGGACAAGATAAAAATCAATCTGTACATAAAAGAAAATCATTCTCAACAAGAATAAAAATGAATCTAAACATGAATAATAGACAACCTAGACATAATAACAGTCAACCTAGACATAGTTTTAGTCAACTAAGACATAATAAAAGTTGAAGTAGATAATATATTAAGTGTAGCAGAGCAGAATATTTGAGTACTTAAGATTTTCAATTCAAGTCAAGATATAATAGAAGTTAAGTAGTACAAAGCCAATGTCAAGATGTAGTAGTATGGCTGGTTCACTCGTGACAGAAGCTTGTAGGCTAATGTACAGGAAATGGCAAGGGTGCATCAGAGACTCACTGCGCATAAGGCTATTTTGCTGCTATGGGAACAGGGCCTGAGCGTTTCCCCTCATTTCATTTTATCCGGGATGAGTTTGAAACAAATTGGAGGCTGGTGGCTGAGGTAGGTGGAAAGTGTGGGGTTTGTTAGCAGCAGCAGGGATCCTTTTTCTTTCTCATTACCAGTCGCTATGGCAATTTAACAGCTGCGACGCACACTTGTAAATGGCTCCTACTCTCTTCACGATGAACAAAAAACAAAGAAAACAAAAAAGCACAATCTACGGATTTATTGAAAAACGAAATGAAGGTAACTGTGTTCTTAAAAAAAACATGTGCTCAAGATTTATAAGGAGTAGTCCGCCGTTACTGCTGCTTAAAAAACGCTGCGTAAGTGAACAAGGGAAGGAAAAGGTTATCGGGTGTGCTTGAGGTATAGCTTTAGTGGAGATATACCCAAGAATTACTGCTTCTTTCTCTTTTTCTATGTATATACTAATGCACCATCTTGTACCATTCCAACATCAAACTTATGTGTGTAATACAACATCGTCCTTTACCTGCACAAACCATTCGTATTCACAACAAGAACGACGTAGCAATCGTCTTCTCCATTACTCAAACACAATCATATACAATATGACGCTGATCCACAATTGGCTTGCAAAACATACAGCCTGACGCGAATACTTTTTACCTTTTGCATATACCAATGTTAACATTGCCGGTCTTTATGGATAAATGAGCTGTAGATAGCAGGAAGGATAACTGACGGGTTTCTTTCCTTTTGTGTTGCTGTGGATTGGATGAAAATAAAGTATGATGACCGTTATATAAGAAAGATAACAAAGAAGGTGCTATAAGAGTTATACAAGTGCGAAGGATGTTGTTTCGTGGTGAAGGATGGTTATTGTAATTATTGATATTGCGTGGCAGAGCGTCTGGTGCCATGCACAGCCTCGTGTTTGTGAGCCCATTTGTAGCCACACAATTCCGAGATGCAATCCTTGAAGATCGGCCATCAAGCAATAGGAATGAGTGCAAGAACTCCACGTACAGTCGAGTGAGAGAGAGCGTAGCGAATGTTGTAAAGGGTAGTAACTTGTCAGTTGTTCATAGTTGCTGTTGTGATAGCAAAGAAACTTCCTCCTTCATAACAACAAACGCCTTTTCTTCTTTGTCCCTGCCATATTATCATCATCGCTCACAGCTATATCTAAAGTTTTCGTAGAAGCACTTGTAATAATATGCAATCCCATCTCACACCTGTTTACGCAGACAACTGAAATATAATGACGACATAATGTATGATCTTTTACTTTTATTTTTTTATCCCAACCATAACATCTACAGTAACAATAGTAAAACCCTACATTCCTCCCATCAGCATATATAGCTACCTTATCCATCAAGACAGCAATGTTCGTGTTGGCATACACAAAAAGAAAAAGGTAATCGTCGATGCCATCGTGTGTGTGCGAGTACAGTGAATTGCAGAGGAGGATTATAGCTGTGGTAGTGTGTATGCATCAAAGGAATATAATTATCATTACATTGATGTGTATAGAAATAGCAAACAAAGAGATGGCCGTCATTACGATGATGATGTGCTTGAGCGTACAAGTATCAAAACAAAAGACCGGCGTCATAGTCGTCATCGTGTAATATGGGCGTACATGATAGCGAAAGGCAAATGCGTCAGGCTATATATTTTGTAAGTCAATGGCGGATCAGCGTCATGTTGTATATGATTGTGTTTGAGTAATGAAGAAGAAGATTGCTACGTCGTTCTTGTTGTGAATACGAATGGTTTGTGCAGGTAAAGGACGATGTTGTATTACACACATAAGTTTGACGTTGGAATGGTACAAGATGGTGTATAAGTATATACATAGAAAAAGAGAAAGAAGCAGTAATTCTTGGGTATATCTCTACTAAAGCTATACCTCAAGCACACCCGATAACCTTTTCCTTCCCTTATTCACTTACGCAGCGTTTTTTAAGCAGCAGTAACGGTGGACTACTCCTTATAAATCTTGAGCACATGTTTTTTTTAAGAACACAGTTACCTTCATTTCGTTTTTCAAATAAATCTGTGGATTGTGCTGTTTTGTTTTCTTTGTGTTTTATTCATCATGAAGAGAGTAGGAGCCATTTATAAGTGTGCGTCGAAGCTGTTGATTTGCCGTGGCGAATGGTAATGAGAAAAAAAAAGATCTTTGGTTGTTGTTTTTTCCCTCCCTGCTGCTGCTAACAAAACCCAATGTGTTTCAAACTTAACCCAGGTAAAATGAAATGTGGGGAAACGCTCAGGCCCTGTTTCCACAGCAACAAAATAGGCTTATGCACACAGTGAGTCTCTGATGCACCCTTACCATTTCCTGTACATTAGCCTACAAGATTCTTGTTACAGGTGAAACAGCCATACTACTACATCTTAACATTGGCTTTGTACTGCTTAACTTCTATTATGTCTTGACTTGAATTGAAAATCTTAAGTACTCAAATATTCTGCTCTGCTACACTTAATATATTATCTACTTCAACTTTTATTATGTCTTAGTTGACTAAAACTATGTCCAGGTTGACTGTTATTATTTCCAGGTTGTCTATTATTCATGTTTAGATTGATTTTCATTCATGTACAGATTGATTTTTATTTTGTCTAGATTGATTTTACTCATGTCCAGATCGATTTATATTCATGTCCAGATCGTTTTATATTCATGTCCAGATTGATCTTTATTCATGCCCAGCTCGATTTTCATTCATATCCAGCTCGATTAATATTCATGTCTAGCTCGATTTTCATTTATGTCTAGCTCGATTTTAATTCATGTCCAGCTCAATTTTCATTCATGTCCAGATCAATTTTCATTTATGTCTAGATCAATTTTCATTCATATCCAGCTCGATTTTAATTCATGTCCACTCAGATTAACATTCATGTCCACTCTGCCTAAAATTAAATCCCTTCTGCCTAAATAAAAGTTCAAACGTCTGCTAGGAGATGAAAAATCCTATATTAGTAATATACAATATGAAGCATTCAAGGATTTTTTATATAAAATATTAAATATTAACCCATTTAATAATATGCTTTAAACATTTTCTACATAGAGAATACCTAAAAAATATAATTTTATACATTAGTTTTATTGCACCTTATATGTATCGTAAACTATAATTTAAACATATATTATGTATTTATAAAAAAGTATTCTTTATATATAAATTAAATATATGTATTAAATAGAATCAGTAAGATAAACAATATTTATTATATAATAGATAAATACCATCTTATAGAAAATATAAAAGAAAAGATATAAAATAAGACAAAAGATGAAATTTAATGAAAAAAAAACTTTTTGATGTATTAAATTGATTTATTTGTAAAAACTATAACAATAAAGTATTTTATTATCAAATTTGTAATGAAAAAAAGAAAACAAATATATTTAAGATTATTAAAAAATTGAAGATAAAAAATATATATGAGATGATAATAATCAAGAAAAAATATATAATAGCAATAATCAATTATGAAAATCTGAATAAAACATATGTATTAAACATGTGTGAACTGTCTTCTGATTCAACCAATTTTTCTTATATGCTAAGCACACAATATATACGCTTTCCTGGGGAAAACCTGGGCAATTGCAGAAGCAAGACCACAATCGTCATCAGTGACAAAAAGATGGGGCTTAATTCTGCAGCTGTCTGGCCATGCCAGTTAGCCGAGTGTTTTCAGTATCCAAACATAAGACAAAGCCTTTTTATCTGCAACAACAGCTGTTCCAATAACAAACGAACGTAGACTACGGGCACCTTTTGTGGAGCAGAAGTTATCAATACTAACGATGTTGACGACAGGCATTTTGTTCATGTTTGTTTTGTATGTAGCATGAATAACTACCACCTCTGGAAACATTCTTGCGCTCTCGATGCTTCATGGGTGTGTGACAAAAATAGATTTGACTTTTTTTGTTGCACTTTTGGTATAGTAACGTACAATAAACTTATATGACTTGAGATACTCCATGATAGTGGGCAGCTCATGATGTTGAGCATCATTGCTTTCCAGTTGAGATTTCAAGTTGTAGATATCTTTTGCAGTGAAACGGTTATTTCATTGTAATTGTAATATCTGACAAGGCGGTATCCTTGTGTCTAGTTCAGTGGCAATATCGACTTGTTCATGGCCCATTATTGCCTGGTACGACGCGTATATCTTGTTATCTCATATAAGTTGATGATTGTGTGATAGTATGTCAGCTACTGCTCTCTGTACCTTCCGTTTATAATTTGTCTTCTTACAACAGCTGGCGTATATCGACCACGAGCACTGCATCTTGACAAATCGTTGCTTATGATACCTCTTTTCCATACCATTCGTGTAAGTATAAGTTCTTGGTTTACACATTTCAGTGTCATCAGACCTGGTTCTTGTCTCTTCAGTATCATCTCTATATTCTTTCTCGTGTAACAAAATATGGCTGTAATTACTCCTATATCATAGATTATATTGCGGTGTAATAACCATACCTGACAATTATCTGCTGCCATCTTATCTACTCGTGCTGCTCGATGCGGTTTATAGGCACCACTATGTTTGCAAGTTAATTCGCAACCTTACTGATGACCAAAAATCCATTACTGAACGCATAGCTGTCTACTGCTTCTTTCAGATCGTTTAAGTGTCGAAACACAGCTCAGTAATGGATTCCATTGTATTCTTTGTGAAGAAAAAAAAGAAACACGACAAAAGAACACCTTTTCTATAGTTTTAGCTACGTCTTTTTGTGCTGACTAAGAAACTGTCTCGCTTGTGCTTAATATATTATAATACTTATGTTGATACAAAGTTGTTTGCTTGCTATTTGGATACATACCATGCAAGAAAAATCCTTGCAATCCTCGCAATCTGGGCAATCCTCGCGAACTTTTGAACTCAGTGTAGTATCCCTAATACCTATTTAGTATTTTGGTGTAACCATCAGTGGTCAACGAGTAGACATAATAAAATCATACCCATTACTATAATTATAGGTAAAAAAGAATGTATTTATTGATGATATGCATCTACAGTCATGTATCTTAGCAAAGGACACATTTAACGGCTACTAGCTGCATATCCTGAGCTTTTATGCTTTCTAGTAGTACATGGCTGTTGCTGCTGAGTCGACAAGGATGTTGAAGGAGGTTGGGTGGGAATAGAGAAAGGAGAGGCGGTTGATGTAGAGGAAATATCAGCAGTGGTAATGGCAGTAGTAGGAGCAGTAGTTGTAGTAGTGGCGAAAGGAGTGTAAGACGAGGATGTGATAGCAACGCGACTAAATAAACAGAGAGTACATTAGAAACTAATATAAAAATCATAGCATCAAAACAAAGATACTTACCTCTCTTGAGTCGCCTGATTGTTGCTAATGGGTGCCTGAAGATCGCTACATTAAGAAGAAAAATACTTTTTAGAACAGAAATAGACAATATTAGAGAAATTCATGAGCTTACAATTGAAATTTGCGATCTCGTGGACATCGATTGGAGTTGCATTGAGCTACGATTTCCACTTGGGAAAATTTCTTTAATGTTACTATTAATGATTAGTATTTGTTTCTTGTAGGCAACGGAGAGATGAAGTGAGATATGCTACTATTTGATATAAAAAGCTATCAATATAACTCTTTTATAGATATGTTATGATGGTTTTTGATACCTCTTCTTAACTGTTGCTTCCTCACAGCGGTGATCATTCCTTAAGTGCATCTGGAAAAAGTAGCGAGTAACCCAGTTGTTCTCGCACTTATCCAAAGGCACTCAGTACATCCTGGCCATCCAGACATTGTACTGTGCCATCTTGTGCAGTACCTTGGCCTTAGAAAGAAGGCTGTCTCTAAGTCTAATAAGAGTTTCTCGCCCCTCGTCTTCCTCCAATCCTTAATGATACCAGCAGCCTCTTGTGCGGCCTCATTGTAGAGCGTCATGTAAAAGTCCTCATCGTGAGACACACGCACGCAACGAAATAGTCTTTTATGTACTGAGCGGAAACTGTCCTCTTCTTACCTACATCATTGAGAGGGGTAGTGATGACGCCTCCTTTTAGAATGCATAGTGCGCCTTCTGGTAAATGGAAGGATGCTGCGACTTCCACTTAACTTAAACATTGTTGCTGCGGCTGTTAATGCAGAGAAGAAGACCAATTTGAATACATTCGCTGAAACTCATTGGAGGTGAGAACGGTGGGAGTGATGGTGCTTTGAGTGTTGGAAAGTGTAAATAAGTGAAAGCAACATGCATCGTTATATGCATAGTAAAATTAAACTCTACTCTATTACACATTTTTAGAAAGTGTGTCATTACATATGCACCAATATTTACGTGGATTGCAAGGATTTTTTCCCATGGGAGGTTAACCCTTAGTTACAGTTTTCATTGAAAACTATTGGTTAAGAATTACTTAGGGCTTGAGATTTATTCATATAGTTGAGAATATTTAAAATTAAATTGTTTTATATATAGAAAAATAATATATCAAAAAAGGAAAAAAAAACTTTTTTTTTTATTATTTACATAAAAGGGAATATTTCCTTTTATAGTAGTTATTATATATATGGGATTTATGTCGTATTCTTACAAATTAAAAATTCTTATATTATTATTTATAAAAAAAATAAATTGTTTTTGTATTTTCTTAAATGAGAAAATTATAATATAAATATATATTAATTATTTTATTGATAGAAGTCACCCATAAATGGGTTAAAAGCTTACAGTTGCGAGCTGATTTCTATCTAATAAATAATATTAATAAAATATCAAAATAAAAATAATATTTTTATTTTTCCTACCAGTAAACATATTGACAAATAAAAATAAAATAAATGATCATATGATCATTTTATTTTACCAATGAAATTTTAATTTCATTTTTTTTTATTGGTCAAATTTAAAAATATAAATTAAGAAATAAATTTTATTTATTTCTACCAGTAGAAATAGGATTAACCTATTTCTTTTTTTTTAACTTTTAGAAAATATAAAAAACTAATAATTAATTATTGGATTTTTTAATTTTCAGAATTATACTTAATCATATTTTTGAATAACTAATGAAAAATAAAGATAAAAAAATTGATTAGTCAATCATTTTTTCAATTTATTTTTATTGAGTTATTCTACTAGTAGGAAACATAAAAATATTATTATTTATCTTTTTCTTCAAGTCCTAAAAAAGAAAGATTATATAACATCTGTAAATGAATTAAACAATTGTTTTATTTCTTTTTCTATAAGTCTTAAAAAAGAAAGATTATTGGATTTTAATAAATATAAAAATCATATAAATAGACCTAAAGAAAAAATAAATAAAATAGTTTCATTTATAGACATTCCTATTGAAAATAAAAATAATATAAAATTTATAAAAGAATATTTAATCATAAAAAGAAATTTATCTAATAATCTAATAAACTATTTAATAAATAATAGAAAATTATCTTTTTTCTTTTTTATTAATGATTCTATCAAAAAATATGATGAGTTTGATAAAATTCAAACCTTTAGCCATCAAAGATGGTCATCTTATTTCTGTTTGTGACTTTAATATATATAAATTTAAACTCTAAAATAAAGAAATTTTAGTAATTTATATAAATTTTATAATATTTCTCAAATATAAGGATAGTGATTAACCCTCATGGTGTCATGGAATTTTAACACCCAAGTTACTCAGTATATATCATCATGGTTCTGTCGTGTGCAGGGTCTTTCAAACTGCATAAGCGACGGCGCACACAACAACTGCAGAGTACTAAACTACCAAAAAAATAGGGCACCCCCCCCACCAAAACACCTTTATTAAGCAGAGAAGGAGTTATGGAAAAATTATTGCCATTTTTGATGAGTCTTTTTCATTCATAAAGCCCATACTATTAATCATTCCATACAACGACAGGAACATTCAAGGCACTCATCCAGCGATTCCTTTTAAAATTCCTTTTCAAAAAACACTCTAAATTAGGCCGTGTGTGGGCGAGTAGGTAATTTTTATGCAACGGGACTAATAGTCTTAGCAACAATTTCAACTGGGATGAACAAAAGGAAACTTGTTTTGCTTTCTTTTGCTTATAATGTAGTTGACAAGACTTGAACAAATATGCAAGCGTTCAATGCTTTCACTAGAGCTGACAAAGAGACAATCGGAATTTACAATGTAAGAGCATCCCCAGCAGTTGTACCAAATCCCATCCTAAATTTGGAGTCTGTTATCATAGGGGGACCATAGAATTCACATATTTTCCCAGCGGTTGTGCCAATTTCGTGTTCCAAAATTAAACTTTGCTGTAAGACTCCTTTCTGACTCTCCCATTAATTTTTTATTTGATTCTTCAGAAAAACATGGAAAACCAACTTAAGAGAATGCTCGAAGAAGATGCCAAACGACGCATTCGCCGTCGCTCATTGGCACGTCTCATTAAAACACTCGAAGAAGATTCCGAAGACGAAGAGCAACCAAAACGTAGAGGAGGTTCTGTCGCTGGTCGCAAAACTATCAACCGTAGTCGCGTCGAAGGTTATGATAGACTTTATGCTGACTACTTCTCAGATGATCCAGTGTATCCTGAGAGTCTGTTCAGACGTCGTTTCCGCATGTCCAGGAACGTATTTGACAAGATACTCAAGGGGCTAATAGAAAAGCATTGGTACTTCCCTCAAAAGTACAATGCCGCTTTGAAACCTAGATTGACGCCCTTGCAAAAGGCAACTGCTGCAATCCGACAGCTCGCTTACAGGGTCTCAGCTGACACAGTGGACGAGTATGTACGCTGCGGTGAAAGTACGGCTCTACAATGCCTGGAGTACTTTTGTGAGGGCGTGATCGAGAACCACGGTGAGGAGTACCTTCGAAGTCCAACGAAGGAAGACCTCGACTGTATCCTCAAGAACAGTGAAGGGCGCGGATTTCCCGGCAAGATCGGGTCTCTCGACTGCATGCACTGGGAATGGAAGAACTGTCCCTCCGGTTGGAAGGGACAGTATCAAGGCAAGGAGAAGGTCGCTACGATCATTTTGGAAGCCGTGGCTGATTACGAAACATGGATATGGCATGCGCATTTTGGCCTTCCTGGGTTCTTAAACGACATCAATGTCCTCCACCGATCCCCATTGTTCAGCAACACTGCCTCTGATTTTACGCCCGCGATCAAGTTCACTGTGAATGGTCATGAATATGATAAAGGGTATTATTTGGTTGATGGCATTTACCTACCATGGGCAATGTTCGTCAACACAATTTCATACCCGGTCGAGCAAAAGAACAAGGTAAGAATGATACCATAAAACTCAATGATCCCTTTACTCACCTTATATACAGCTTTTTGCTAGAATGCAAGAAGCTTGGCGTAAGGATGTTGAACGTGCGTTTGGAATCCTGCAAGCAAGATTTGCCATGATCTGACATCCAGCAAAGCTTTGGGATCTCAACAAGCTGGCCATTATCATGAAGGCATGCATTATCATGCATAATATGATAATTGAGAGTGTCCGCGAAGACCGGGATGAAGATGAAGAACGCGAGGAAGTGAGATGTGAAGGGCCTGTACCATCTTTGGTAATTGAGAGAAACCCTAACACGATGAGGGAATTTTTCCAACGCTACAGTGAGATCAGAGATGAAGCTGTTCACAATCAACTGAAAAAAGATCTCATTGAACATTTATGGGCTCATCATGGCAACAATGCCTGAAAAATATATTCTTTCCATGTAAATAACAGTATGAACAAACAGTACTTTGACTTTAAGCAAATGAGTTCTTTTGTATAAACATTTGTCAATAAGTAGCTTATGCTTCCACTTCCGCTTCTGCTTCTGCTTCTCTTTCGTTTTCAGATCCATCTTGTCCCTCTTGTGAGACATAAGCATGGTCTTCAACTTCAACTTCGGCTTTGGCTTCAGCTTCAGCTCGAGCTTCAGCTTCTTCCAGTCTCTTGAGAGCCTATCTCTTGCGTTTCAAGAAATAGGCACAAGAGAGCTCATCCATGCCTTCCAAATTCATGCTCATCAAGTTGTTGTCAGCGAGCTCTCGTTCCATGTCGAATCTTTCTCTGTCGAGAGAATATTGCTTTCGTTGGAGAGCCAAGGCTTCGGCGTTGCGTTCGTCACGTTTACGCTTGTGAGAAGCCTCTTGCTCCTGCTTCTTGGCTTGCTTGCGACCAACTGGACGAGCTTGACCTCCTTCGGCAGGGACACTATTGCCAGTTGTCTTCTCCACGTAACGGACCAAGAACTTTGGCTGGTTATGGAGGAGCTTGTAGCAATAGTCAAGCTTGAAGCGAGCCTTCTTCGTTGGTGATGTTTGCCTGAACAAGTCTTTTGCAAGGTCGAGCTACACGATGACAATCAATGTAAATATTTGTAATTGTGGTAGTGCTGTTAGGATAAATGTTTATTTACCAATGACATATCATTCTGACCACTTCCTTGTGTTGCTGTGACCTGCGCTAAACAGCCACACAACCGAGCTACTTCTCTTTGGATGTTACCCCATCTGCTCAACATAGAGCCAGGGGTACTTCGGCGGGTTATATCGCCTCCTTTCGAAATGAACTCATCATGTACGTCCTTCCAAAAACCCGACTCATTGGGCTTGAGACCGCTACGCTGATCCGTGCCTTATGCACTGTTCATAGTCTTATCAACCCAAGCCTTGCACAGCAACGTATCCTCTTCAACGGTCCAACCAAAGCCTCGAGTGGAGTTGGTGGTGGGATTGGTGGTGTTAATGTCAGACATCTTGTTCGAGATTCTGTTTACAGAAGACTTTAATAATATGCACGCCCTGATTTTAATTTTGAAACACGCGTTTCAAATTTTGGGATCAGCATTGGAAAAATAGCAAATTTGGAATTGGCATTTGGAAATAGAATGACTGCTGGGAATAAAAAATTCTATTCTAAATTTCAAATTTGGGATTTGGCACAACTGCTGGGGATGCTCTAAGGATGGTAAATTAACAAAAGAAACCTGATTTTCTATTTATTTCTTCACACACTTTGGCTTCTTTGTCAGTATTACGGCAGTTCCCTTACAGACAAATCAGCATTGTGCTCGACGAAAAAAAATATAACTAGAGTGGTATGATATGAAGGCGATTGGCCGTTGTGTGGGTGGGCTTTATATGTCCACTGTTGCAGTAACAGACTATGTGTTAAGGAGAGGAGTATCTGTGGTGGTCGTTTCTCATTTTTTCTTCTAATAGTCATCTTAAAACGACAAAGCAAATATCGATGATGAAATTGATGACTGCAACTGGTATTAAATGTTATTACACTCGAAACATTGTGTACACACTAAATACATTTGACAAACTATGCGAGTGTATCTCTGTTTTTCCCTTAGCTATTATCAGGACAGCAACATGAACTCCAACATTGAACAAACGCCATATGGATGGTCCGACATATTCAAGGAACTAAAGAGTCCAACAAGTAGGTGCTTAAGGGGCTGCTCCTTCTTTTGCATTAACACACATGCTGGCAGACTACTGCTCATGCTAATATAAAAAGGGATTGTAAACAAAAATTAGAAAAATAATAAAGGAAGTGGTATCATCAGACTATCCATACAATTAAATGGCCTAGTACTTTGCAGCCTCATGGGCTCATTTTTTCCTGGTCAATGTATCTATCTGTTTAAACATATGTATATCGGATTAATTATATGAGTATCAGAAAAAGAGAGGGGGAGAAAAGTAAAGGAAGAGAAGAGAGAGAAAAGAAAGAGCGGGCAAGAAGAGACATTGTGCTACTAAAATTGATAAGGTCCAGTTAGGTCAACTGGCTCAGAATCAGAGTGTTCTGCTTTCAGATCTAGATGAAAGAGAATGAGCATCCAAATTTTCTAGAAGGGGAATATCCACATGGATCATGCTTTCAAATGTGTCTTGGAATAAGGGATACCATTGATCACCTCGAATTCTGGCACCACCATCTTTGCCGCCTTTACCTCGAGCATAAGGGTAGCAGGCAGGCCATTCAATCAATGCACCTGGCCTGAGCTGCATGGAAATTATATAGTTGTGAATGAGCTGCATGACGATTGGAGTTGTACGTATCACTTGGGATGGGGTGCTTAGTAAGGGGCAAAATAACGAGGATTCAGTGCCAAAGAATGCTATAGGCGTATTGAATGCATCCGAGGCAAGCTGAGCACATTCTGGATAGTAAAACCAATGATGCACATTTGGATCAAGGACACTTAGCATTCTTTCAGCGTCAAACCTCTCATAAATACTTTTTCCGCGATTTTTAATAAAGAACTCGCACATTCCGGCCTTGATATCAGTATATCGTTTTTCATCTCCAAGTAGAGCAACAGCCAACGAGCGGAAACCACAATTTCTATCTGGCTTTGGATTGTGCTCTAAATTCACAGCAGAGCGTGGAATTGCATCGCAGACTATGTCCAGATTTGGCACAATAGGTGGATCAGTAGACGGAAAAGGTGATGGTAAAGAAGTGGGCAAAAGGGATGACCAAAAAGGTGGCATTGTAAGCTGTTGCTGTTGCTGTTGCTGTGGTGGCGGTGGCGGTAGTGGTATGGTAGTGATGTCTGCTTAAACTTTATGCTTGCCCTCCCTTAGTAAACCTAGTCAGTACTGTATATCTAATAACAATAGAAGATCAATTACAGCAATGATTATACTGTTACTTACCAAATATCGGCTGCTTCGCGACCTGCGTTTGTTTTGGCTTTCTTGTTGCTTTCGCTCTGTTGGTGTTCCAAAGCAATAACATCGCGCTTTGAGCTGCGCTTAGGTTTGCCTTTCGTTGGTAGAGATTTTGGCTGCTCCAGTTGCTTGATGTCCATAAAGAGATCATCGCTGATGGCTTCCAAATGACGTAGAAGAGTTGAGCGTTGCTTTTGGTCAGGAAATCGATGCAACATAGTGGTGATACGCGTGAGCTCAGCCTCGATTTGACTCTCTATGGTGGGAGCAGAATATGATTCCGAGATCGCTAGAATGTTGCTGCTACTGTGGAGTGTTTCTTCCTCTACATAAAGTTACTACAGCTTAGTATAGCGAGTAAGAGTGGTGTTAAACTATCTATACCTTCAGGAGCTGTTTTTTTAGAATGGAGATGCCAGCATCTAGGGATAATGCTCAAAGGAATTTTTCCTTTAGACAGTATCATGTGACAGCAAGGAATTCCGTAATGAGCTTTGATTGCACATTGACAGTTGTCGGTTCTTAGTGGACTTGGATGTACAAGCTCCTTGCAAATTGCATTGAATGCGAACTTCGATATGTGGCGCTGTAAATCTACCAACCTTTCCTTTTGACTTGGCAGGATATGGGAGTTTACACCGAAATGTTCGCTATCCAATTGACGATCCCAACTTAGATTCTGTATAGACAAATCAACACACAGCGAATACGATTAGCAATTAATGGGGGGTAGCCCTTGGTGTTATGTTTTTGGTGAAATTATAAACATGTAAAAAATTATAAGTAATATGGTGGGAGTCAGCTTGAAGGGAGTTTCTGAGACCCAATTTTCAGCCTTTATAGAAATTTCCCATCACCTGCAAAAGCCACGAAATATAGCGCAATCGACAGCTTTCGATGAGAGGAACACGGTATGCTAAATTTTATTTTGATTGAGCCATTTGTCGCTGCGCAATAACACCTCAAAGTTTCCGTATTTGGCCCTATTTGTCTGGGACACAATCGTTTTTTGCATTCAAAGTCTACACCATTTCGCTTTGAACTAATGCAATTAGCACTTCTTCCATTTACTATCGAGCCATTACTTCCCTTTACAACTCTATTGCAACTCAACATGCCTAAACCAAGCAAAAGATCCCTCAAGGGAAAAGCCAACTACTACAACGGCAAAAAAGCGAAGTTACAGCGCGAAACAGAAGAACGCATTAAAACGCATGAGGAGCAGCCTACGTCTGCCTCTGACGAAGTAGCCCACGCCAGCGATGAAGATATCAGCGACGAAGAAATCATTGGTGAAGACTATTTTGACTTCACCGAAAAAGAACTCGTCAGAGTCACCAATCAGGTATCTAGTGGTTTCCTTGTCTGGAGCGAAGGTGCTGATAAAAAAGGGCGTGGGACCATCTATCATAAGAATGATCTACGTACTATTGCGAGTAAAGAATGAAAGGAGCGAGAAAAGGCAGCAGGCTGTCAGCGCATCGAAGAAGCTTTTGGATTTCAGAAAATCGAACTGAAAAGAGCTAAGGAAGCGAAAAATCAGTAAGAGCGCTTTACCATGGAGGAGGCTGCTTTAGCTTTACAAAAGGACGCCGATCTATACAAGAGAACGCCTAACGTCGACCAGCTGTAAAGAGCCTGTTTTGGCACTCTGTACGATTTCTTCACGAAGGTGTTAAATGGCACTGGCAAGGTTGATGCGTCTTTGCAACTGAGTGAAGGAACTTGGAAACGCGGTAAACGCTTTGCTCAACGAATTCGCGAATGGGCCAACGAGTACCTCGTCAATAAGTCGCTTGTTCCGTCGAAACGAGGTGCATACATTAAGACAGCATGTATGCTTACTGATGAGCACCTAAAATCGAAGTGCTTAGAGTTCATTCGCTCTCTCAAGCCTGAGGAGAGAATGGTCCGCGGACTCCAGGAGTTCATTTAAGAAAAGCTTGTTGTTGACGAATGCAACCCTGAGCACTGCCTTCAAACCATGATTTCAGAATCCACTATCAGACAATATCCGAAGAAAGGGGGACTAATGCTGCGTGATAGTCAAGCACAAGGCGTTTATATTGACAGTCACGAACGTCAAGACGTTATTGAATATCGGAAGGAGTGGTCGAAAAGAATGCTTGAGCATCGTAAGCTCATGCTTTCCTATGATAATGACGACGAGCCAGAGGCACTGGCGATGCAAATTTAGGTACATTTGATAGGGAAACAATTTATAAATGCTCTTACAACGAATGCTTTATTATGAATTATATAGGACCGCAGAAAAGCCCTTGTTACTCACGACGAGACGTACGTCTACTCAAACGACAGCAAACGCAATTTGTATCTTACAACAGACGAAAGCATCATTCGTAAGAAAGGTCAAGGTCAAGCAATAATGCTCAGCGCGTTTAGATGCTCGTGCCACGGCTTATTTTGTTGCGAAACAATTATTCCTGGTGCCCAAAAAGACAGGTACTGGAAAAAAGAGCATATGGCGAAGCAGCTTGAATCAGCCATCGAGAAATTTAAAGTGCTTCACGGTGACTGCATTGGCGTCTTCTGCTTTGACTAAAACTCTAATCACTCTGCGATGCCGGATGATGCTCTCAATGCCTATAGAATGAATATAGGTCCAGTAGGAAAGCAAATCGTTTCCCGTAACGGTGGCTATATCGTACCTAATGATCAATGGGTCGTTCAGTGTATAGTTGATGATGCTGGTGTTCCCTGTGGGGTAAGCACAGTCATTAAGGAGAGAGGGCTTCGGCCAGCTGAAGGTTTGATTCGCTATTGTCAAGGTGAAAACTCTGGTAATTACTGTGCAGTGCACCTTATGTCAAGTCAACCAGACTTCCAAGCACAAAAGTCCCTTTTGGAGGAGATCTGCTTTAAACACCACATGATCTTTGAGAAATATCCAAAGTTTCATTGTGAGTGTAACTAGATTGAAAGAGTGTGGGCAGAGATGAAGAGAATTACTAGACAAGAATGTGGGTATTCCTTCAAATCCCTTCAAGAAAGTGTCCACCAGCTTCCTCAACGAATCCCTATACAACACATAATTCATTATGAAAAGCGTGCCTAGAGATTCATTGAAATTTACAGCAGGGATCTCGATTTTAAGCATACTGAGTGGGCTGCCAAAAAATAGAAAAGCCATTGCACCTTACCTCCAACCCTTGACTTCTCTGATTTTCCTGAATAAATTTTTTGTACTACCCTAGCGGTATTTGAATTTGAAATAATTTTTGCAAAAAAACTCCCTTCAAGCTGACTCCCACCATATCTACTTTGCCTAAGATGTCCACTATAAGATAAAAAAATTTGTATCACCAGATTGCCCTAATTACCAGCTACATACTAGTATCTGTTTTATAACTTTAGCATTATTATATAAAGAGATATAAAACTTTAGAGTATCAGTCAACTTTAGATGATGATAGCGTTACACAAAGCTTTTATAAAAATGAACAAAGTCTACCATTCGACGTGCAATCCTCTAAGAGTTTCAGAATTGTAAATTGCATGTTTCTAAGGCTAATATTAGTAGAGTAATTGCAATTTTAAATCAGTATACTCATAAAAGAAAATAATCATCATTTGTTTTATTTTAATAAACATACTGTATATCCCTTTTTAAAACTGCGATTTTTCATGAACTAAACACAATTAAAAGAACCTGTTTTTTGCAGTTAATAGCCAGGAGGCACTGCTATGTGTGACCTGAATTTGAGGTTTGTACTACGTTGGGAACCCCTTAAACTAGATTGATTATTATATTGCTCATTAGCTAACAGTATAATCGAATATTAATGGGGAATATCAATAATAGCTCTAACATAACATAATAATAATAAAAATATTAATAAAGGGAGTTTTGTGGGGGATTAATGGATAGGGAGATATCTTTGGGTAATAAGGGGAATTAAGCATGGGGAAAGAAGTATGTGAAAAAATATAGGAAAACGGTAGTCAGATATGCGGATGGTCATTTCTTGCCCCACTCGAGGATCCATCCATCTTCGAAAAGTCACATGCCTTTGATTTCTGTCTGCCAAGGGGATATGGTGCAAGAACCTTGCATACAATGTGTCAGATTGATACGTGTGGTGTTTGGAAAAGGACAAAAGGTAGTATATAAAAAGGGGAAAAGGTAGAAAGGGTTCAGAAGAATAGGGTTGATATGCAGTAAAATACAAATAGACAGAATCCAGAAAATAAAAAGGAATCAGGGGTATGATGAACGCGAAATACAAATACACAGATACACGATTACAATAACAGCAAGTTCCACTTCCGGTGTCAATTGTCAATCCATGAATATATATCTGAAAACGCTTGATCTTTATTTTATCATAAGGTTAATCCCCTTTTATACACCTTGTCAACTGGGCGCGCTTGGCCGAGAACAACGCCAGGCACAGAGGACAACGATCTCTATCGGGTAGTTTGGACGGAGTAGAAGACGGAAAAATAGGGAAATGGATATAGCAATGTCTATATGACGGATGGAAACATAAGAGAGGGAGTACGACGGAAAATAAGAGGGGCCATGAAATTACAGGGTCATGGTAACAAGGTGAGGGTAACGAGGGAAAAGGACAACGGAGAATAATATAAACTGCGCAGGGCAGGTAGCATGAGTATGTGAGAGAGTATAATACGGAAAATAAGGACAGATAGAAATATAAGGGATGGGTCCCATTAAAAGAAGCATAAAGAAGAAATAATACTCGGCGCCTATGGCCGGCACGATTTAGAGTTGAAGAAACGTAAAATAATGCGAGAGGAAATGATAGAATTATTTACCAAAAAAAAGAGCTAAGGGAAATAAGAAAAATAAAGGGAACTGATAGAAAGGGAAAAAGAAGTATGATAATCCCCGGAAGGGGGGTGCGAGAAGAATTGTGGGGAGTTGGGGGGGAACCTGTGCATTGGATGACCATCGCCGGCAGAAAGATCCGCCACCGAAATCGCCTATGATTAGCCAGAATTCGTTCGTCGGAAATTAATGAGGCCGAAACACCCCACACACTTCGTGTTAAGATGTCTCTGATTTCTTGGTGTAGTTGGTTATCACGTCTGTCTAACACACAGACGGTCGGCGGTTCGAGTCCGCCAGAAATCACACTCATTGTATTATCAAAATGTTTTTTTTGTAAAAATGACTGTATAGAGTCGCTTTTTAATAGGTGGTTCTGTAGCCAATAAGAAAGAATAAGAACAAAAGGTAGTTAGAACATAGAGGTTTGTTAAAAGATACTTTTTATTGCTTGTGATCGTGCCGCTATTTATAATCTTTTTCTCTAATGAAATACCTCAGTGCTTACCATATAATATAATTTTGATGCTGTTAAATGCCACCTTCTACTCATTGTTTGTGTATTCATTGTATGTTGTCAACGTATTTTAGTGCGGCGGAATTCTGTTGTAATTATTTGCTGTCTGGAGGACAAATCGCAGTTACAAAGATTTTATCATAATCAACATAAGCATAACTTACACTAGATAATCAAATGTAGCTTTAAATTAAGTTACTATAGGAATAAATGAAGTTGTAATTATGTAAGTTTTAGGTGAAAATAGTACATAGTAATATATTGTTTTATTTCAAGCATAGCAACAAGGAATTCTACTATGTGACTGTCGATTTTGGCTGAAAAAAATATGATTATTTATTAACATAAAATTTACTAAAGCAAACTTTATTATAAGTTCATGTTTTATTTTTTTAGAAAACACTGCTGGTTTATAATCTAATTGTTTCAGAAAGTTAATTTTATTGCTATATTAATAATAACAAAGTTTAGATTATACATGTTTTTTTTAAAAGTTACATAAATATAATAAAGTCAATAAAATAAAACATTTACATTATTTTGTTTGAAATGGAAGAGGTATTTTATAAAATAAATAGAACTTTTGATATATTACATTATAAATACAGATATATAACATTATTTGTAATTATTATATCTACTATTTCAAATATAATAAATTTTGTTTATTTTAATTTGATTTTATAAAATATTACAAAAATGAAAATCTATTTTGTTAGAAATAAAAGTTACATTTGATAAATTTTAAACTTTTTAATTTGATTATGTATAAATCAGAAATAAAAATTGAATTTTTATATTATATATATATGATATATTCGGAATCAATTTATAATTACTAAATATAAAAAAATTAATAAATTAGATATAATATATAGATTAATATAAATAGAAATTAAATATTTTTAAATATTTTTTTTATGATCAATTTAGAGTTTAAAATTTTAAATTTAGACAATAAAATTTTTTTAAATAATAAATATCATAATATTTTTAAAGAAATTATAAATATAAGATTACATAATCTTGCATACTATTTATAAAGAAAATTAAATTAATATATATATTAAAATATGCACTGATGTTATTTGAAGAATACAGTAATACTATTTTAAATAAAAATGAAAAACAAGAATATCAAGAACTATTACAGCATGAGGTTGATAAAATTATATTGAATGAGTGGAACTTTTTAAATGATAATTGGAAAAAAAAATTAAATAATTATAAACATAGAACTGAGTTAAAAAATATAAAAGAAATTAATATTATAAAAAAAGAAATTTAAATAAGTTAGCATATATATCTGTATTTTTCTTCTTAACTAAATTATATACCAATAAAGAGTACCCTTCCCCTTATTTTGAAATTGAAAAAGGATTATATTTAATTTATTATCTTATATTAGGAATTACTAGTAAAGATATAAAACAAAATATTCCCTATGCAAGTTATTATGCTTTTTATAGAAAATTTTTAGATTGAAAATTATGATCATTTAAATAAATATATCAATTTATGCTTATAAAATATGTTTAGTAATATTAAAATAAGAGTATATTCAGCTTTATTAAAAAACCCTAAAAATTTTAAGAATATAACATTATTATTGGATAGTCACAATAGTACAATTGATTATAGTAAACCTGATATTTCAAGTCAAAAAAGATAGTCATATAAATTATAAACAGCTGGATTAAGGACATAGGTATTATCAGATATAAATAATATGCTTATTACAGTTTCAGATAGTGAATTATGTGGTATGAGTAGTGATGGAGGTATGTTTCTAAATATGAAAATCTATAATAAAATTAATAAAAGGGATGTTATTGCTATTGATGGCGGTTATACATTATTTATAAATCAATTTGAAAAATTATGTAAAAATAAAAATATAGAATTAAATGATTATAATTTCTTTTATCCAATTAGGAAAGAGCCTAATGAAAATTTAAATAAATATGAAAAGCATTATAATGATGTATTTGGTTCTTTTAGGTCAAGTATAGAAAATCAATTTTGTGAATTAGGAAATACATTTAAAAGATTTTCAAATAATAGTTCTACTTTAAAAACAGATGATTATAAATATGCTAATTTACAAATGAAAGTAGTATTTTCTTTTAAAAAATATAAAAATATTTACAGAAACATTTAATATTATAACACAAGATCATCATAAGTTATGGATAGAAAACAATTTTGAGTTTCCTACAGATAATAAATTAATTAATATAGTATTAAATAATGAAATAAAACAATTAGATAAAATAAAATATATGTCAGAAATACAAAAAAAATTTGATGATTTAGATATAAATAATAATGAAATGATAATAGATAATGAAAATTTAGAAAATACTAAAAATATAATTGATAGCAATAATTATAATAATGAAATAGAAGAAATTGATTTTCCCACATATAAAAATATAAATAAGAAAAAGAGTAAAAAAAGGAAAAAGTGCTAGAAAAATAAATATAAATTTAATTAGGGATATAAATAAAAATAACAACTTTTATGAAACAGAAAACATATTAGAATATAAATTAAATGATTACATATTTTTAGTAAAGTGGAAGGATTATGATGAATCTTAAAACTCCTGGGTTAATGAAAAAGACTTTAACAAAAAAGATTTGATTATAAAATATTTTATAAAAAATAATATGAGATTTTAAATATTAAATTAAATGTTTTATTAATTATATTTAATTAATAAATAATTTCAAAATTAATACTAGTAATATAAATCTATATTTAATGATTAGTTGCAATTGTAAAGCTATATAAATAAGGTTCAATATATTGTATATTTAGGATAAATTCATAGTGATAATTTTTATATCATTAGAGCAAATAAGGCGGAAAATTGTTAGTTATGGTAATTCAACATTATATAAGATTTCGAAATAGCCCATTCACTAAACAATGTCCTTACTATCATATAGCAATTATTACAGTGCATATATAAAGGAGTTCCTAATGCTATGCTTGCTTACTTTACCGCCTATAGCATTAGGAACTTAATTTGGAACAACTCTTAAAATGAATGCGCAATCAACTAGGTAGACTATCACTTGTAGAGTATGGTATACTTTATATGAAACGAATATAGTGGCAGCTATTTATTCCGAGATAAATGATAAAAATATACTATAATAACAATATCATTATTTAAACTAATAGTGGCTTTTGTAAATAGTATATTAAAAAATTCAAAAAATATTTTTGTTTTCTGGTAAAAAATATATCAGGTATTTTTTTTAATTTGTACACAGAATGTTATCTTTTTTTATCTTTCTGATAATTAAAATTCTGGTGATAATTAAAAAAGTTCTATTAGTAAATTAGATAGTGCTAAGTCGATTAGTCCTCCTGGCAAAAGTGTTGCGTCACCAAAACGGAATAATTAAAGGCCGTTCATTTTTACTATGATAATATCCCCTCCTCAAAATGTCAGTCATCCTCATAACAAAGCAATCTGTCTAGCAGCATCGAGATAGCGGCAAAGCAATCTGTCTAGCAGCATCGAGATAGCGGCGTTCGGTAGCACGAGCTGCAGTAGGATCATACTAAGGGTCACCCAGATTCTTGGGAGCCACATAAATTAGTCGGAGGCGATCTGTGTCAACCTAGGAGTTGTAGACTTAGCCTTGAGTATCTGGAAGTTAGTATATATGAAATTCAATTATTAACAATTAAATTTGCTGTAAACAGCAATTTAATTATATTAATTGATTTTATATCAAGCGTCTACTATTTTTTGTATTTCATCAAAAAATATATGACTAGTAAGGTGTTGATTGTAAAGGTCTAATTCCCTTATTCTGGCACAAAAATAAGAGTTGGTAGCTCCCCCCTCAATTTTTTTGAATTTTAAGGTCAGCCGCCAGAGACACTGTACTAGGCAGCAGAGGGGCATTTGAGGGGAAGAGAATTTTACCAAGTGCCTTATATTCCTTTATAAAAACATTTTTTTTTCAGCTCATCTGTGAGCATTCTCTAAAGCAACAAAGAAACCGTTCCTAATTGCAGATCTATATGAAAATGCCAGCAACTTGACCTAATTCAAAAGGTAACAGTTTTAAATGGAGGGGTGAAAATGAATGAAAAGTGCTATTTCTTTGTTTTACTCTATGTAACGCGGTAATAACAACAAACATGATGGTTGCTTTCTTAATGTTTCTTTAGAACGTATTCATTGTTGAGAAATACTTAGGATCTACCCTGATATAAGCATAGTCATTAGGTATTTTACTATATATATAGTATTATTATATAGAGTAACTGGGTTTGAAATGCATATATACAAATCGACGTTACAGAATTCAGCCACACTATTTTCAAACCCCGTTATATAATGTAGAAACTGAGGGAATGATGAAAATAATACATCTCTACAGATTTACTATCATTCTGAAAAAAGAATGTTTGCTTCAGCTTATTAGAATTCAAAATTTCTATAATATAATAGACAATCCACAAAAATTACCTTCCTTATATGGATTCACCCTTGGTTTTTCAACTGCCGCTCCTTTTTTCTCTTTTGCTTGCTACGAGCTCCTATTGCTACACATTTCTGCAGAAAAAAAAACTTCTTTGTATACATAGTCGTTCTGTTGATTATACTTCCAAATGAGCCAAAATCATCAACAAAATAATACTACTTCCGAAGCCATTGTGAGTTTTTCTGCTGCTACATTTAAGAATTGGGATTCGACTGAAACTGACTGCTTGGTATTCAGGTACATGCTGATGGAAGTTTGGTTGGTCGTATTAATCTCGGCACTTCCCGTAGTCGTGGGGCAGGAAGACCTACTAGACGTAATCGCATTCCTCTTGGCTTTCAAAGCCAGTTTGAAGAAAACTTGACTGCTGGAGAAAACGTGGTTGCTGATCCTACTTCAGACCATATCCATCGCCATGTCTTGCTGGCAATGAGTGCTCGATGCTACTCTTGTGGTGCCCACATGTGGCCTTGGGAAGCGCATCGCAGATATGAAGATGGCACGTACTCTTACAGCATTTGTTGTGGATATGGGGCTGTTGATCTACAACTAACTTCACGTCTGCCTGAACCTCTTTATTCATTGCTTACTGGAACAAATGGTGAATCATTGAGATTTCGCAAGCAAATCCGGCTTTACAACAGTGCTTTTGCTTTTGCTTCTCTTGGTGTGGATCATATTGACCAGCAGTATACGAACTCCAGAGGAGGTGCTTACTGTTTTCGAATCCAAGGTTCTGTGTACCACAGAATTGCACCAATTATGCCACAAAATGGCCATCCTCCCCGCTTTGCTCAGATTTACATATACGATCCTCAAGAGCAAGCAGCTATCAGACAATCAATTTTTCTAGGTTGGGTGGTGGATAATATATACACTGTAGTATTTAGGGTATTTAGCGTGTTTCTAATCTCATCCTAACATTACAGAAGCAAGCTTGGATCGCACTTTGTTGGTTACTCTGCATGCAATGCTTCATCAACACAATCGCCATGCACAAACGTTTCGTACAGCAGCTGAACGTCTATATGAGACGCCTGCTGTAAACCTGAATATTCGTATCTCGGGGGATCAACGCCGTGGTAGACAATATACAGCCCCTACTGCTAATGAAATTGCTGTTCTTATTGTTGACAATCCAGGCGAAAAACCTGCATATCGCGATGTTGTTTTGTTCTGTGATGATGGCAGAATGGAGAGCATAAATGAGACGAACAATCTATACGACCCTCTTCATTATGTTTTAATGTTTCTGAATGGGGAGACTGGATGGAGTGAAGGAATCTCCCTTCATGGTCGTCAGCATGTGCCAGCTGAGCTAGGTGAGCAACGCCATGGTCGTCAAGGAACTGTTTCCATTCGTCAATTTTATGCCCATCGAATCCAAGAACGCAATGCATCTCTATTGCATTTAAGCGGCTCTGGCATCAGTTCATCGTCAATATGTATGCGAAGATTGAGCATCGACGTATGCACTATTATCGAACTAGCCAGAGACAATTGCGCGTTGAGCTGTACAACGGAATGGCTGATGCACTTCAGCAAGATGTGGGAGATGATAATACCGAACCAGCCCAGAACTTAGGACGCCATGTTATTCTTCCTTCTTCTCACACTAGCAGCCCACGGTAGGTTATTAGTATTAAACAGCATAAGTTCAGTAGGGGTTTATGTAGGATCTAGAGCGATTGAGTGTGAAGTCAGTAAACATCGCAGATTGCTTATTCGATATTTTCATGGAAAAAAGGTATATGCAACAACTTTATCAGGATGCAATGGCTATTGTCCACCATTTCGGAGAACTGGACCTTTTCATTACTGTAACATGTAATCCTAAGTGGCCTGAAATCAGGGAAGCTCTGGCTCCTAATGGTCAGCAGCCATCTGATCGCCCTGATTTGGTTGCCCGTGTTTTTTCAGAAAAGCTTAAAGTCATTATGGCAGATCTCAAAGATCGACATGTTCTCGGAAATGTTCTTGTGTGGGTTCAAGTTGTTGAATTCCAAAAACGCGGCCTTCCCTATGCACACATTATTTTGATATTGCATGAAGATTCGAAAAAATGCACTGTTGGAGACGTCGATGATATTGTTTCGGCTGTAATCCCAGATCCACACCGTTATCCACAGGCATATGCCACAGTTACCCGCAACATGATTCACACACCCTGCGGTCCTCAACTTAATTCGCGTGCTCGATGCATGACTAATGGCTCATGCTTAAAAAGATACCCAAATCCTTTCGCCAATGAAACTCGCTTCGATGAAAACGGCAACTTGACCTATCGTCGCAGAAACATGCCAGATCGCACGATCGAAAAAACAATCAATGGTACAACTTACCAAGTCCACAATCAGTGGGTTGTTCCATATAATCTCTACCTCACCACTAAGTACAACGGCCATATAAACGTCGAAATATGCGCAAGCAACAAGGCTGTAAAGTATTTATATAAATACGTTTACAAAGGTTCCGACCGCACTCAAGTCGCTATAGGCACTCAAAACACTACAACACAAGCCGCACAATCTGCACAATCCGCTCCAGAGGTCCACGACGAGATCCAAGCTTACCTCAATGTTCGCTATGTTTCTGCAGCAGAGAGTTGCTGGCGTATCTATAATAAGGATATGCAAGATCCCTTCCCTGCTGTCAAGCACTTGGATATCCATTTGCCTTCAGAGGAGCCAGTGTACCTTGATGCAGACGCAAATGTTAGAGATCTGCAACGTTTGGCACGCAACAGAAGTTCTACATTGACAGATTGGTTTGCTTTAAACCGACGTGATCTTGATACTCGCCAGTGCCTTTATGTCGACATATATTCAGCATATATACATAACAGACAATGCAGGTGGTATCGTTGTGGGAGAGCGCACAATCGTGGTATTGCCCCAGTATCCTACATGTACTTTGTACAGCCACAGGACTTAGAAAAGTATAGCTTGTGACTATTGTTGTTGCATGTTCGCGGTGCTACCAGTTTTGAAGACATATGTACCTTTGAAGGAACACAATACCCTACTTTCAAAGCTGCAGTGCAAGCCCGTGGCTTACTACAAGATGACGATGAGTGGGACAGATGCTTTGCTGAGGCTGCTGAAGTTACTATATCAGCATCAAGGCTTCGTGACCTATTCGCCGTTATCCTTGCATTCTGTGATATTGTTTCGCCTGCTGAGCTGTGGATTAGGTATATCAATGTAATTGCTGCCGACTTCCTTGAGCATCATCGTCGCCAAGTACAGCTTGAATCCAGTACATGCCTACGATCAAATTATCCAAGCATTTCAAGATAGCCAAAATCCTTCTGTAGCAGTACCAGAGCGCGGTCGAGTTTTTTTCCTTGATGGACCAGGTGGCACAGGAAAAACGTTTGTCTATAACGCATTGTTAGCAAACGTTCGAGCTGAGGATAGAATTGCCATACCCGTTGCTTCTTCCGGTATTGCTGCAACTCTACTACGAGGCGGTCGTACAGTACATAGTCGTTTCGGGCTTCCTCTAGATCTTGATAGTGACACTGTCTGTTCTATTCGAGTTCAAAGTCCTCAAGCCCGAATACTTCGACAAGCACAACTTATCATCTGGGATGAAGCACCAATGTGTCATAAATTTGCTTTCGAGGCAGTTGACCGACTGTTCAAGGAGATCATGGCTGTCACTGATCGTTGTTTACAGCGTATCCCATTCAGTGGAAAGACTATCGTCATTGGTGGCGACTTTTGTCAAACTTTACCAGTAGTTACTAAAGGCACCAAACCTGACATCCTCGATGCTTCTTTGACTAACTCCTACCTTTTCCGCAACAATATTGGCTGCGTGCTCCATCTTACCCAAAATATGCATGTTCAACAAAGCTCTGATCCAGCAATTGCCTGTGAACTTCAGCAATTCGCCGATTACCTTTTGCGTTTGGGTGAAGGACATGAGCCCGGTACATCCATTGCTAGCTCAGACGCTACAACAATCACCTTGCCTCCAGAATCCAGCGACATCACCGACAGCCTGACAACAGTAGTTCGCGCAGCTTATTCTGACTTAGAGGAACAGTACACCAGTCGCGACTATATGACAGGCTGTGCTATTTTAGCCCCTTATAATGACGATGTCCGCGCCCTGAATAATGCTGCACTGAGTATCTTCCCTGGAGAAACGCATGAGTATCTTTCGTCTGATAGAATCGTCGACTCCGAAGCATTTGAGGCAACTCACCCGCCAGAATACTTACATACGATCACCTTACGCAATTATCCACCTCACAGACTTTCCCTTAAATGAAATCAACCTATCATGCTCCTTCGTAACATCAATCCTCAAAAGGGTCTTTGCAACAGAACGCGATCGATATGTCGAAATTTTTTACCACATGTTCTTGAGGCTGAAATTGCCCAAGGAGATTTTGCAGGTACATATAATCTGCTTTCAAGTTTTTTTTATTGCGTTGTCAGTACGGTTTTTTCTTAACACTGTTACTTAGGTGAAATCGTGTACATTCCCTGTATCAGCTTATATTCTAAGGAAAGTGATCTTCTATTTAAATTGTGCCGTCATCAATTTCGTATGGTTCCTGCCTTCGCAATGACAATCAACAAGTCGTAAGGTCAAACCCTCAGTAGAGCAGTACTGTGCTTATTTAAGCCAGTTTTTGCACATGGCCAGCTATATGTAGCGTTCTCCCACGTACACTCACCCTAGAATCTTACAATCTGTTTTCTCCCTCCCGAACCACCTACTGCACAATCTGCTCCCACTATGCTTAACATCGTTCACAGAGAAGCTTTGACAACTCTATCTATCTAACCTCAGTCATATAATAAGGGCCTTCCTTATCACCTAAAACCCTCTTCGTTCCCTATCAACATACTATATAGATTTCTTTTCCGTCTCTCTCTTTTTTATTATACATAACATTACACAGAATGCTTTTCATTCAACCTGTGAGATGGTGATAACGAAGTAGGGTTTTGGGTTTTAGGGTTATCTTGACCATGCTTAAATAGTAATATCGTGTATATATTCTGATACAGCCTCTGCTCCAAAACAACTGATTCAGCCTTGCTCTGGGCAGCCACTAGGGGGTCCGGGGGAAGCCCCCAGCGAGCCGCCGAGCTGTAGCTCCGGAGGTGCGAAGGCGACAAAGGCTTGTGTTATTTATAATAAGTGTAGATATTACACAAAAACCAGTAATTTCTGCCATTGTTCTCTCTAATTTATGTGGGTATTAACAATTAAAAAGCTGGATTTGTCAAGTTTACTTTGTTAGTGTATTGTTTAAGGTAAGTAGTTTGCATAGCAATAGTCCTGCATTCAATTTAGGCGGAGGTAATGTTTTCTAGAAATTTTTCAGGTATATTTCCAGTTTTTCAGGTACAAATTTAAAAATTATTATTTTAATAGGTTTAAAAGAAATAATTACCAGTTCATTACTAATTAAAATAGACTATACTACTTTTATTAATCATCTCTTTATAAATTAGTTGAAAAAACCTTAGAATAAATTCTAGTATCATAATATAGAATAAATTTACTAGCTTTGATATAAAAAGTTGTTGTTATAAGTATTTATTACTTTTAAACAAATCAGGGCCGTGCCTAACGTTGCGGTAGGATTAAAGGGTCCCGCATCTGCGGAGCCCGATTTAATATGTTCTGTTGGTGAAACATGTTCGAGGCTGAATATCTCGGCGTGTACTTTTTATATAATAAATTGCTGTATACTATCTAGTGCTATAAAATTAGGGTTATCTGATGGTATAGTTTTATAGCTATAGCAGCTTTTTTTATTCTACTACAAGCGTTGTAAATTTTGGTAATTTTTGAAAGCTTATAGTGTCTCCCATAATTACTATAACAGGAAACGAAGTTTTATATTTGATCTGGTAGCATCTAAAATTTATGAAGTATATTATTGTACGTTGATTAGATCAAAAGTCATGGAGAAATTGCATTTCGAAATGACTATGCTTATATTGGGATTTAACCAACACTCATTTTAAAGGGATCAATTGAAGCAGCATCGTTGGCATTGGCACATAACTCATTTTACTCGAACGATTTGCTTAACTGACTTGGTACGAATTGTGAAAGCTTTTTTCTCCTTGCTTTTACAGAACACGGTTAAGAAACTACCACACACTTGCTCTTTGTTTGCGTTGCAAAAGCACGTTGTGACTGCATTTCTGGTAGTGGCATCGTTGGTAAATCATTTGAACTCTTATTTAATCACAGGAATCAAGACTCATTAGTTGATGGAAAAGGAAGAGGTCAGGGCGAGGGTCTTTTTCATTTATTCTTTATACAGTGCGGTAAAAATATTCAACACTTTTCTTGCCTGCTCTCAAGTCGCCCTTGCCGTCTATCCACTGTATTAAGTACCCACAAGCACTGCTGATACCTAAGGTTTGTTTCATTAATAGAAAACTGACAAGCTATAGAAGGGAATAAGATATGTTGTATATGAAGTTAGCACTTGTAGGTTTGATTTCTTATTTCTATAGGTTCTGCGCCGCGTTTATGTTATACCCTGCACCACACGTTACAAACACGATTCGCTATACATACACGATCCATACATTGTACAGCACATACGAATACGCATATATACATACGATCACTTGCACATTTGCACGAAAACGAAACGATATTGTAGGCATGGAGCTAAAGGGAAGGGATGCTATTGTGGGATGGACGTCAGTACATCATTGGATGGAATTGAAGTATGCTTTTTGTTTCTTACACAACGACCTACCTTATGGATCGGCCATCACAGCATCCAGCCTTTGTATCTCAACCTTGCAACAATGATCCACACAAATACGAGATCAATGTAGCAACGATGATCGGATCCGTTCGTTATGGCCTTATCCATCACCAGTGTAGCTGCTTTGTACACGATGGAAGTAAGCAGTTGGATCGACATAAATTTATAGGTAGAGTATTGGGAGATCGAGCGCATCGTGTACGGATAGAAAGATGGTTTTTTATAGAAGAGAATACTCAAACAGACATAAATACAATGATATTTTATACAAAAGATCATGAAGCGATAATAATAGAATAGAAAGAAGATGAAGAAAAGGGCTATGGGTTTTGCCTTTGGAAGTTGGAATTCGGCGGTGTGGAAAGGATGTTGTTTAGGGAGGTATCAAAGTCGTTTGTCCATTTTTCAACTGTGGCGAGCAACTGGGCAACCTCATCAGCTTTGCTATTATCTATATAGATTTGTCTACGCGACGCATCATGGCATTTGCCTTACTAATATGCTTCTTTAATGCGCGCTTAAGGCTATCCTTTGGTCCGTCATTGAGTTGCAATTGCTCTTAGGTGGGTGGGCGTGTAATACTATTGCGGGTGCTTGATGTAGTGCTGTTTGTATTTTGGACAGCTGCTAACCAATCCTTTAGGGATGGTCGCACTGTGATGTTGCTCACCGCCTGCTCGACAAGGAACATATGTTTGCAGGGAAAGTAGTGTTTTTGGTATTGAGGGCACGAGCAAGAAACAATTTGGCTACTTTCAGTAGTTATCTAAGGATAAACAATGTATCCTGTTTATCAAACAATCAAATGTATGCTAGTCAATAACACAGGTTACATACCGTATAAATAATACATTCATTTGTGAACGAGGTAAACAAGTATTCTCTGGATGAGAATTGTTGAACCATACTGCGCAGTTTTGTATGCTCGATAGCTTCTGCTTTTATTTCTTGGTCGCACAGAGCATGCTCATATGCACCCATACGACCAATATTAGCGAGCAAGCTTTTGATTTCCTTGATGATGTCAAATGCAACGTCTTTAGCTAATATATGGATCAGCAAGTCCAATCGATGGATTTTCTTGCGCTTCAGATAATGCGTTTTGAGGTAGTTATGCCAAGACTCGATGTAGTTGTTTGTTTGCATATTGCTAAAGGCTTCGTGCTGGAAGCATGCTGCCCAGCGCTCAACACCTTCACCACCAACGCTGTCTATCCACTGTCGTTGGAAATAAGACACAAAAATAGATTGAGATGCGCCAAAGTCAGAAAGGAAGCATTGAGGACGCGTCTGAAACATACTTGATCGTCTTCATACATTAGGGCTGTCAAACGGTCCCTGATGATAGCTCTAGTCTCCTTTGCTGACTGTGTGTCTGTTTCGACTACTTTTGCTTGCACGTTCTGCATCTAAGCGCGCATAACGTGCCAGACACAGAACTGGATTGTGCAGTTAGGCCAAACTTGACTGATCGCTTTATTTTCGGGCAAACTACAATTGATGGTAATGTGTGAAGGATTGAAACCAAGAGACGCCAAAGAGCGGAACCAGTCAGCCAATGGGGCAGCAGAGAGGTCGTCAGTTATCATATATGCAACAGGTGCACCTCTGCCCGCGATTGGATGCTGAATAACCATCGTATAGAGTACACCATCATTGTAATGGCATAGGTCATGAGTGGCGTCTAAGGAAACGAACTCGGCACTGTAGAGAAGCGTCTTTTACCATTGTGAAAGGAAGCCAAAAGCGAAACCGTCTACACCAAGATGCCTCTAGGAAGGTGAACCGTCTTCAGTACCGATCCATACATGGTACACTTTAGATTGAAGGTCGTCAAGCCATTTTTTCATGGAGACAAAGTCGTCCTGGTTCTCGGTGCTTTTTTCTTGCCGGATTTTGAAAAAGATGTTGTACACATCAGTGCTTGTAATATATGCTGCACGCTGATTCTCAGGAGCGTCATAATATTCATGCTGCAGAAATATATGAACATCCTGGACGTTATATCCCTTGCGAAGTTCCTAGCGGATGGATTCCTTCACTTCCTCCGAGTTTGGCAAACACTGGACGTCTTGAATGCTACTAGGAGTATGCCCTGTGTGCTCACCTTTAAACATTAACACAACTTTGGTGGTATCTGTGAAATAACAAGTGGCAAGCAAATATGCTTTGCAGCCAGCTTGCTTGGACTTCTTTTTGATTAGACGGCGTTTGATCCCATTACTGCTGCTATCAATATGTGCGCCTGCCAGATCTATCTGGTTCTTCCTACTTCTATCCCTACTATCTACCTGGTCAGCACGGTGACAAAAGTATCGCGCAGTCCATAGAACTCTTGGCTAAACATTACGCCTTTTCGCCGGATGTTCATCTTCATTCTCTATATGTTATGCTTAGTGCCATGCAACATTACTTAGTCTAATCATATGGGATAGGATTGTTACCAGTGCGTTCCTTGCGCTCAAATCTACTGGTACTATGATGAACATAGCACTCGCTAGTTGTTTGAGGGAGTCTGTTAATAACAGCCTCGTATTCTTCAAAACTAACGGTCTGCTCTTAGTTTAAACTGGGAGGAATGAGGAGAGGGTTGGACGATTACTGATCGCTCATGTTACAAAAAGAATTAGATTTCGAGATCGAGATTTAAATGAGAGATGTAGACAGGTGGAGCAGACACAGCTTTGACGCGCGACTTTGTATAAAAAGGTGACACAGGTTAATTACAGCTCGATGTGTACGCCTTGTGGGTGGTTTTCATAAACTTTAGAGATAAAGAGCAATTCTTTTAAATATATAAGCTTGATGCTGTAGTAACTATGCATGCCCATATTAGAGGTGCAATACTTTGCATGCTTACTCCCTTTATTTCCCAAATATCCCAATATATTGAAGTATTTTTATAGCAAAGAACGTCTTTATTCCAAACGATTTATGTCCATCCAACTGCTTACTTCCATCGTGTACAAAGCAGCTACACTGGTGATGGATAAGGCCATAACGAACGGATCCGATCATCGTTGCTACATTGATCTTGTATTTGTGTGGACCATTGTTGCAAGGTTGAGATACAAAGGCTGGATGCTGTGATGGCCGATCCATAAGGTAGGTCGTTGTGTAAGAAACAAAAAGCATACTTCAATTCCATCCAATGATGTACTGACGTCCATCCCACAATAGCATCCCTTCCCTTTAGCTCCATGCCTACAATATCGTTTCGTTTTCGTGCAAATGTGCAAGTGATCGTATGTATATATGCGTATTCGTATGTGCTGTACAATGTATGGATCGTGTATGTATAGCGAATCGTGTTTGTAACGTGTGGTGCAGGGTATAACATAAACGCGGCGCAGAACCTATAGAAATAAGAAATCAAACCTACAAGTGCTAACTTCATATACAACATATCTTATTCCCTTCCATAGCTTGTCAGTTTTCTATTAATGAAACAAACCTTAGGTATCAGCAGTGCTTGTGGGTACTTAATACAGTGGATAGACGGCAAGGGCGACTTGAGAGCAGGCAAGAAAAGTGTTGAATATTTTTACCGCACTGTATAAAGAATAAATGAAAAAGACCCTCGCCCTGACCTCTTCCTTTTCCATCAACTAATGAGTCTTGATTCCTGTGATTAAATAAGAGTTCAAATGATTTACCAACGATGCCACTACCAGAAATGCATTCACAACGTGCTTTTGCAACGCAAACAAAGAGCAAGTGTGTGGTAGTTTCTTAACCATGTTCTGTAAAAGCAAGGAGAAAAAAGCTTTCACAATTCATACCAAGTCGGTCAAGCAAATCGTTCGAGTAAAATGAGCTGTGTGCTAATGCCAACGATGCTGCTTCGATTGATCCCTTCAAAATGAGCGTTTCTCAATAATGAATACGTTCTAAAGAAACATTGGATGTATCCCAACATAATTCACAGAATATTAAATTTAAACTTAATTACTGAAAAAGCAAAAAATTGAATTTTTTATTTATAATAAAATAATCATGAAATATGTTTACAGAACCTTATATAAATTTAAAAGATTTATTTCATAATGAAGAAAAGGCATTATTATACTTAATTGAAAATGATTATATAAACAAAATTAATAAATGTTTAACATGTAATTCAGATACAAAATTATATATTAATAAAAAAGTGTTTATGTGTAAAAATTATAAATGTCGTAAAGCATATTCACTATTACGTGGTACTATATTTTCAAAAATGAAATTACCTTTAAATTTACAATTGCATATTTTAAATTATTTTATCCTGAAAATGCCATATAGTAGTATTGCCTCAACATTACAAATCAGTAAAAACACAGTAACATCATATAACAAAATATATAGAAAATATTTAAAAAATAAAATTTATTTTAGTAGACATAGAAAGATTGGTGGAAGAAATAAAATAGTAGAAATTGATGAAAGTAAAATTGCTAAAAGAAAGAATAATAGAGGTCATAAAGTTGAAGGTGCATGGGTAATTGGGGGAATTGAGAGAAGTTCCTTAAAAAATAAAATAAAAAATGAGAATAAGAATTTATTTCTTTTACAAATTGATAAAAGAGATATTAATGGAATTGATAATATTGTTAGAAAATATGTCAAAAAAGGAAGTTTTATATATACTGATAAATGGAAAGGATATAATAATCTAAAAAATATAGGATATAAACATGAAACAGTTAATCATAAAAAGCATTTTAAAGATCCAAAAACAGGAGTTCATACAAATACAATAGAAGGTACATGGAATGGTTTAAAACAAAGTATTATACCTAGATGTAGAACAAAGAAAGATTTATTATTATATATGAGAGAGTATCAGTGGAGAAAAAAAAATAGAGAATATAATTTATGGAAAAAGTTTTTAAAAGATTAAATATTATAAAATTGAATTTAATTATATAATAAAAATATAATCCAACATAAACATTACAATGAATGATAATCCATTTATAAATAAAAAATTCTTAAAAGATATAAAAAGATCATTTGTTCCATCAAAACTTTTTAATAAAAATAAATATAATTATAAAATCATAAATGTAGAATTTAAATTAAAAAAGAATAACCTAGTACAGATGATTACCAAATCAGAAGATGGAAATAAATATGAATATACTTATATATTATCTGATTATACAAAACAAATTAATAAAAATGATGCAATATCTGATATGGTAAATAAATTTCAAAAAATGGATATAGATTAATAAATATATAGACTATGTCCTTTGTATGACAATAAACTGCTGGAGGAAAGTTGGATAAAAAATAAAGGAGTTGAAGGAATTTATGGGATTCAATATAGCCATATAGATAATTACATTTTACATTTTATATTCACCATATATTTTGTGGTATTCTTAGTATATTCTCTCCTTTTAAATAATATTATTTATTTAATGTTTTCTGAGATTGAAAAAATAAATCTGTGAACTATCTTGATAATGACCCGAAACATTAAGAAAGCAACCATCGTGTTTGTTGTTATTACCGCGTTACATAGAATAAAACAAATAAATAGTACTTTTCATTCCTTTTCACCCCTCGATTTAAAACCGTTACCTTTTGAATTAGGTCAAGTTGCTAGCATTTTTATATAGATCTGCAATTAGGAATGGTTTCTTTGTTGCTTTAGAAAATGCTCTCAAATGAGCTGAAAAAAAAACGTTTTTGTAAAGGAATATAAGGCACTTAGTAAGATTATCTTCCCCTCAAATGCCCCTCTGCTGCCCAGTACAGTATCTCTGGCGGCTGACCTTAAAATTCAAAAAATTGAGGGGGGGGCTACCAACTCTTATTTTTGTAGCGGAATAAGGGAATTGGTAAAGGTCTAGCCTGGTGTTTATCAATATCAATAGTTATATCCGTTCTGGATTAAACATGTTTATATAAAACACATTATTTAGAATTATAATAAGAGAAAATTAAAAAATTAATTTTTTTATTGGTATTATTTATAATTCACTGTTAAATTAATTAAAGTTCTAACAAATTAAAACTTATTGAACCTTTAATTATTAATTATTAACTCCCTATCTGTATCCAGCATGATGGCCAGAATCTTGTAGGGTCCCTTCCAGTTAAATTCAAGGCTTAATTTATTTTCATAATGTATCAAAACGTGATTGCCAATGGCAAACTTTTGAGACTTGAGCAAAGCATCCTATTAGGCTTTATCTTTGACAGCATTTTCCTTAAGTTCGCTTTCGGTGAGGGCTCGCGCTTATTGTAAGCGTCGCACTTTAGGAACATGACCAGCGATAGTAGGCAATTCCTCAAGTTCAGACTCTGGGAGCAGCACAAAGGGAGGTAATTACTTACCTAGCAAGTGTGGTTCAGCACCATATGTTAAAAAGTAAGGGGAAAAACCAGAAGTGTGATGTTTGTGGATGCGGCAAGCAAAGACAGCAGGTTGCACAAATTGATCCCAGTGATGGATACGACCTTGAGTGTACTTGCGCAACATTTGCTTGAGGATACTATTGGTTTGCTCGACCTTGGAGTTTGTATGTAGATGAAAGGCTGTTGTGAAAATATGCTTCACCTTGAGAGGACCCAGGTAGTAAGTAAGCACCTTTGATATGAAATTGGCACCTCGATCCGTCAAAATTCCAACAGGGTATGAGAATGGTAGCAATATTCCTTATAAATAAAGTTGGAGATGGCTTCACCGGTCCTATCTGGAGCAGTACAGGCAATAGTCCAATTCGTGGGGTAGTCAACAGCAACAAGCAGCCAACGGCTACTAGTGGCAGTGGTTGGTAGCTCACCCATGAAATCCAAATGCCATTGCAAAAAAATAGGTGGCACTTCCAAAGGTTTCATAGGTGCATGATGGATGTGGCAGATGGTATTGGCAGCAAGCTGGCATTGGTGATAAGTGGCTAGCCATTCTTGAATATCCGAGCGCATGTCAGGCCACCACCAACGTTTCTGCATCAAATCATGCACAGTTGTCTTTCCTGCATGCCCAAAAGTCTTGTGGAATTGCTCCACGAGGTCAGCCCAACGAGCAAACAAGACATAACGTACTGTAGTCATGCAACATTGTGTGACTATTATCTCTAAGAAAATCATTAGTATGCCTACATGCACGCTCATACCTATTAAGCAATATAAAACACTTACATGCCTATAATAATAAAAGACAGAACTCTTTCTCTCGCTTTTCTTCTTTGACACCCCTTTGACTCCGTTTTAGTCAAACTGACCATATCGAAGTTATACTGTATGTAGTGATATAAGAAGCCAAACCGCTCGTTCAAGAAACCACTGATATTGATGGAGCTTAAAAATTTTATTAGCATCCCCAAACTACTATACTCTTTGTACCTACTTGACCGTACTCAAGTCATTTTATCATCCTAATTGATTGTACTCACGGTACATATTCGTTCCTTTATCGTTAATTATGATTGTATTTCAATATAATTCTCTTATGTATGCTCTACTTTGGCAGTTTGTGACGCCTTTCTGATCTATTTAACTATACAATAAAACTGGTGGAGAAGCTGAGCAAGGCCCTAGCACACTGCTAATCCATCGAAACAAGAAAAAAAAGACCCAAAGATCTTGACGAGCTGCGTCGTATCATACTAGCTCCTCTAGTTCCAAAACGAAAAATATGTCCGCACACACAGCTGATCAGCCTGCAGTGTCAGCTGAACAAACAAATCCAGTGATACTACACATGGAGACATCCCGTGTGGAAGCACCGAAATTCTGTGGAGAGCCAAACAGAGGCGACCCCGTAACCTTTATACGGGCATTCAAGGATGCTGCTACAGCCAACAACTAGCAGAGTGATAAACGTCGAATCGAAATGGCAGGCCTCTCCTTATATGCTCATGCCAAAGATTGGTTCGACCTTGACTATGCTGGCGACGATACCACTGCTTTTGACGATAATACGGAAGACTGCTTTGTCGCTCAGTTTAAAAGAGAATTCTTGACTGCAAGATGGCAAGAACGATATTGGATCGAGTATCAGCAGAGAGTCCAACTGCACTAGGAATCTGAATTAGAATATACGACCAAGAAATTGGCACTAGCCAGTTGATACGAAAAAGGGTGTAATACGACCCTGGCGAGCATAGACAAGATTGCTGATGTAATTGAAGGCTTGTGCATGGAGTATCGTGAGCAATTGAGCAATGCTACACGACCTACCACCATGAGTGAGCTTAAAGAGGCTGTTCAAGCAGCAGAGCGCCATATGGAGGTGATCTGGCATACTGTCAGTATTGCTAGCCTGCCGCATCCTATGCCGCATACATCATCGCCATCAGTGCAGCAACCACGTGATCAGCAAATGCAAGTACTTCATGCAATGGTGCAACAAAGTAACAGCTGAGGCAGCCAGACGCATCATTGTCTGCAACGTTACAAGAGCAATTTGACAACAGCCTGGCTAATGCGTTGGATAAAATAGAGTCTATGATGGAAAGCTACCTCTTAACCAGCACCAGCCCCAAACACATTTTGAAAAGACTAGACGAAAACGAAAGACGTTCAGGCTAAAGGTACTCACATAACCAGGCGATCCGATGTTACAACTGCAACCGAAATGGGCATATGGCGCGCGATTGCACAAGATCATGCAGCAAATGCCCAGGGGAAGGGCATAACGCTAATGTTTGTCCCAAACGAAGCACCGAGACGACAGCCGAGTCAAGCAAGAGAGCCAATAAATTGGCGAGTCAGTCGTCGGATTTTCAGGACGGCCGTCTGTAAAGGCAGGCACAGCGGCCGCACCTATAACAACATCAACACCAAGCTCTGTCAATCTGATACAAGGGGTGTATGCTGTGAGCGACAATGCTACGCCCGCAATAAACACAAGGAGTCGCAAGCGGGAACACGAAAGTAACATGGAGGTCGATGCAAATAAACCACAAGACATTACATCACAACAATCTACAAAACCTACTTAAATCACTGATGAGCGGTACACCAAGTTACTAACTAATTTGGAAAAAGCGCGACATGCAAAAGCCGAGTATAAACGCGCAGACGATGAGGCTAAAGCCCACGGCGAAGTCCCAGCATCATTACAACATAAGGCGTAACAACAATTCCCAATGATCCTTGACCAGGATGGATATGTAAAGCTATTCGACATTTCCGCCGCCCTGTGGAACACATCAATTGAAGTCCCACTACCACGATTGTTATATTATGCACCCACCTTGAGGCAAGACGAACTATATGCCATGGGAGCTGCACCATCACACTCTGTGAGGCGAAAAGGCGAGCATGCGATGACGTGGGTCAACTCGGTTGTAAATGGCGAAAGAGAATATGACACGACAGACAAAAAGGAGCTACGCGAGTTGCAGGCCATCTATGCTATCATTGGCGAAGAATAAGTAGAAGCCTTGATAGACTGTGGAGCCAATGTGTCGATTCTGCCTTTGCTATTGATCCAAAAGCTGTAATTGGTAGCTAATGTAAAACCGACGGATCGCGTCATTCATTTTGGTGGCAGTAGCTTGGAATATCCTATTGGAGTCATCGACATAGACATCACTCTCACTGAAGGATTCGTGGTCTACCATCGGTTCGTAGTGGTGGCAAATCAGAGCACGCCCTTGATTCTAGGTCATGATTTTCTGTACCACACTTGCGCAAGTGTTACACCCTATCAGCAACGTATCACGTTCCCTAGAATGGATGACTCGAATGCCATATGGGATATACCAATGCACTGGAGTTACGGTCCAGGCCCTTGTCGGGAAGTATTACCTAGTGACAAAGCAATAACTGCAGCGCAGAACCGTTTGAGGCATTCGAGCGCCGTCGACTTGCCCGTGCACATATACTCGTCGGTTGCATCTGCTGGGACACTATACGCGAGTTGTCTCATCGCTGAAGTAATTTTTTGATATGACGAGAGGCTGAGTTTGTGAGCGGCGTCGCGTTTCTGGACGAAATAATCGTCCTGCTGCTTCACACCCTCCATCACGTGCAACAGCAGGTCTCAATCTATTCGATACCTGTTTCTGAACATATGTGCCAGATACACTGGATCTTCGGTAAAATAGTCTTTGAACAGACATGCATCCATTGCAATGCGATCTCGGTGAGTCATTTGACGGCTAGGGACAGATCCACGATGCTTCTTCTTTGTCGCATACTCCTGTTGGATCATATGGTTGATCTCTTCTATACGACGTTTGAACACAGCGATGCGACGCTGCTCTTCTTCTTCTTCGTCAACAATAAGGTTCATGAGGTGTTTCAAGTTAGGCATATTTAATATAAGATGGGAGAGAGAAAGCAGGAAACAAACAAATACGTAGGAACGCAAAAAGATAATCACACAATTTAAGTCCGCTATTGCTAGTCAGCAATAATAGCTAGTCCGCTGTAAAAATTGACTCGCTAAAAAGAATAATTGGGATAGCGAGTGGTGAAAATAGAGGAAAATTTAGCTAGTCCACTGGACTTGCTCTTATATATCTTAAAGTATATTCTATTATTTATTATAACATCCACCTGCCTCGCTTCACTCGGCTGAATGAGCTCCTTCGCTGCGCTCCGGGTCATTCAATGGATTGGATGTTTCCTGGGGGTTCCCCCCAGACCCCAAGGTGGGGGGTCCCCTCCCACACCCCCCTTCTAAACCCGAAACTGCTCGCTTCGCGAGCTTATTGATTGCTATGACTACTTATTTTTACTGTGGGTCCGCTGAAGTCCTCACAGGTCCAGCGGGTCTCGAAAATTCCGGGGTTTTTTCTTATAAAAAACCCCAATGACCGAGCTAATAAGTGCATTTTTAACCCTGAGGTCCTCAGCCATTTTACTCACTTAACCAGCATTGAGCTCTTGTGTCTTGTTGGAGGACGTGCATGATCGATGCTTTTTGAATGACCTTCGTATACATTGATCAATCTGATCGATCATGGTAATAATTAGACTAATCGATTTTTTCTGTTCATGAAAAAATAAATTGTTATTCTTTCTACTGTATCACTCTCAAAGAAAAGTGTTCTTTCTTGATTTTTATAGAATACATAGAATACAACAAACTAAATATTGGCATGACAGATTTATTGACATTTAGAAATCTACTTTGTCTACTTGTTCCCACAACTTAACATTCTTGCTCATCTAATCCAGGGATTTCGGTTTTATGACTCCTCCAGCACACCATTCAGCCTTTGGGTGCTTTCGCCAGTATTCTAACATAGCCAAAGCACGCTGCTCATCCTGCTGTAAACCATGGCACTCGATAAACGCGTCGATACCTTTTACTATTTGTTGCCTGCGATACACCCATTTTGCCTTGTCTCCACGCCATTTTTTCCCGTAATCAGCCTCCAGCTTTTTGATGGCAGGTTTTCCGGATAGCCCATAATGCCATTCGCGGTGTAAATCCGGGATGCTCGTGACGTTTTCGCTCATCCTGTACTTTGGCATTTGGCTGCTTGAGGATGTCGTGGCTGGGGCTACCATGGTTGTATTTGGTGGAGACGCGGGCGAGTTAGCAGGGATAGGACAAGATGATGATGCAGTGGTAGTTGAAGCGGCATTAGTGGCAGATTGGTCAAAAGCGGGATGGGATGATGATGTAGGAGAGGCGGCAAAGGTAGGATGTGATGTTGATGCTGTTGTAGAAAGTGCAGCTGCCTGCGATTGCTGTTGTGTGTTCCATTGCACCGTGATAGTCAGTCGTCCGTTTGCCAGATCACCCATGAATTGATTCATGGTTCTATTTTGTTCTTCGACCGTTCGAGAAAGGACAGCTAGTTTCTGTGAAAGATCGCGATACATTTCGCGCATGTAATTGTGCAAAGCTGGCATCGACTTCTGCAAAGTGAGCTCCTCGGGTAGTGGTGCCGTTTCAATGGCAGTCTTCAACATACTAAAAATAATCAAGGTACGATTGGTAAATAACTCATATATATATAATCGCACCATGTAATAACCTCTTTAATGATATTTCAATTACTTACACAGTTTGAAATCCAAATAATCTTGATCGCTGAACAGAGGCTGCTTCCAAACAGATAAATCTGGGTGTCGCTCCATCATTAATACTGAATCTTGCAAAAAGGTCCTTCGAAGAACACGCAGCATCTGAAGGAATCTGTCTGCCGCAACACTTTTGTCTCCTAGTCCTTGATCGATCTTTTCTTGCCACTTTTCAATCCACGGGAAAACTTTACAGAACAAAGCTTCTCGACTTCTCGAGGCTGAACGCTATCGCGCGGTAGCCAGAAATTTTTACCGTTGGCATCGAAAGCTGCCATCGCGCGCAATAATCGCTGTGGTAAGTTGGTCAAGTACGATCCCTCCATGGAGTCAGTGGTCCATCTTCCAGCACGTCGAATTGCCGAATCACCAGCTTCACCCAGATCTGCTATTTTACTACCAGATTTTCTACCAGCATGTGTAATGGCTGTTGAGTTGATCCTACATGCTTCGAAAGCCTTAGACAGAGCCTTGTAATGTGCAGGCTGGGTGATGTTCTTGGTGAGATCGCCGTTGTCGGTCTTGCATAGCTTGATGTTATACCAGGATTGTGGGCGCGACATATCTGGGAATTCCTCGCCTTCAACATGCCAACGACAGAAGAAATACAGGCCGAGGGCCATCCAAAGACAGGTTTCGACATATGCACAGCGGATGGCGGATCCATGCTGGATTTTACCAAATTGGTTTGTCTTTCCATGGTCCAGCAGCAAAACCAAACAGGGGAACTCGATATCTGGAGTAGGGCCTTCATTTTCCAATGGAATGGTATGTATGTCGGCCAGCTCGATTTCCTGGACGTTCTCGCCACGCATGAGACCAAAGTGTGAGATCAACATCATCACTGCGTTGCGATAGTGCTCAGACTTGTCCTTGCCAATGAAGTAGTCGATTATTCTGGCTAATTCTTCTATGGTAGAGTATCCGTCCAAGATTGACCCAGCAGCGCGATCTTCGTAGTTCGTGCGGCGTCTTTTGCTATCCTTCTTTCTTTCGTTCTTTAGTAAGTCCTTGACATCGGCGGTTCGTGGGTAGTTGTTGATGGTGTTGATACCAAGCTTAAGTTGATCGTTGTAAAATTGGATGATGGCGCTGACATACTGCTCGATGGTGCTAAAGCCGACGATGTAACGCTCAACTTCCTCTTGTTCTGTTTCGATATCATTGTCATTCGGGTCAGAATCTTCGTTGGCTTGTAGTTGCTTTTTACCAGTAGGACGTCGGATTCTTCCAATGACCTAAACATAAAATGTAGTACAATTAGTTTAATACAACCTCTTTACAATTAACGCGATCTTTTGAATATTGTCAATATACCACTACTTACTTTTTTTTCAAGAAACCAGTGCAATTTGTCGCCATTTACTTGATAATGAGTGGATTCAGGAAACTTCTTTTCGTCGCACCACTTACAAAACTCGCTGATCTTTGGGTAATAGGCGTGTTTAGTGTTGTCTGGACGAAGCTCCTGCGTAGTTGTTTGCGTACGTTGTCTGGATTGCAGCATGGCCAAATTCAATTCGGCAGCGTGAACGGCATTGTTGTTTGATTGACTAGCAAACTCGTTAGCTGATTGGGATGACGAGGAACCGGTATTGTAGATTTGAGACAAATAGTTATGATGTTGTTGAGGCATGTTGATATTGAAAGCGTAGTAGAAAAACTGATATGACAAAAAACATGACACGTTCTTTTCAAGCCTACTTTATATAGTTTTCAAACATAGAATGCTAAGACTACGTGCGAACAACTATTTTAAATGCTGAGCAAGCTTAGCACACTCTTCATTGTCCAATGCAAATGATCCTACAGATACTTCTATTCCTTTCAAAAAGTATTATCTGCGTTGGTTTGCTCAGCAGCAAGTGCATATTCAGCTCAGCATGTCTGCGCTATTTATGCGATTTCTTTTTGAAAATTTCTGATATATCTCATATTAGCTACCCGTATACTAAATTATTTCTGCTATTGTCTATAGGGTCGTCTTAGTTTTTTTTTCTTTGCTTTGACTTTTATTATAGACGTTAATGCATAAATTACAGTGAATCAAGAGCTTCCACGCTGTCGCGCGGTCGTTGAGCCTAATTTGGAAATACGCATATGAGATTAAGGTCCGCTTGTGGCTAGGGACCGGGGTCCAGGACCCACTGCGTCCACAGTTTAATATGCTCTACATATAACCCTAAACGTTATCATTGTTGCTATGACACGAAACCCTACTGCACATTGGTTTGTTAAATTTAAAAGGAACGACAGAGTAACGTTTGACTGGTATTTTCACTGTTAATATGAGTATAACTTATTTGTTGCTATCGACAGCTCTTACATATTTTTGAAAGTTCATCAATGTGTCTGCTTTCATTTGAACATCGTGGTACATTATTGCTGCTTGTTGTAATTTGCTGAAAGGTGACGGCAGTTTCGCGCAGTTCTATATCTTATTGTTTCGCAGCAGATCTACTTACAAAAAAATACTGTGAAAAGGTAAGAATTTCTATTTTACGTTAAACGATATTAAGTTAAAATAAGAGTTTAGAAGAAAGCAAAAAGAAAAAGAGCAGAAAAGGGTTTAGGGTGATGGAGGTGGAGATGTGGTGATTGTTGTAGTGGGAGAGGTTGGTGGTGAATTTTCGGCTTGTTCAGGAATAGAGGCCGGCGGATGCAAGAGGACTTCTTGGTATACGATGTTGGTGGTTTGTGGTAGTCCAGACCCTGACAGATCGATGGCAACACGAATGTTATTGGATTTGTTGCTCTTGAAAAAGCAACATAGAGCTGGCCATGCGCAAAAACGTCTTCTTGAAGCCGGATGCCAACATGCGAAAGGGTTTGACCTTGAGCCTTATATATGGTCATTGCAAATGCTGGTCGGACAGGAAATTGGCAGCAACATAGGATGAATGGGTAATCGCCCTCAGTTGTGCACATATTAATCCGTGGCAGATAATGCTCAGTACCTTCATATCCTTCATCAATTCTCTTAATACCAACACTCCATTCAAGAAGTCTGGTGACAAAAACTTTTGTACCATTGCATAAGCCAGCGTCAGGATCAAGGTTCCGAAAGATGACCAATGGCATGCCAACTTTGAGCTGCAGGGAATGTGCTGGAACACCACTTGCGCTAATGCTGTTCAAGAACTCAACTGGATAGTTGGCAGCAGCAGCTTCTGGGTCATCGTGATCAATGACGCGGTCATTCGAATTATATATGCGTGCTGTGCCAGGGAAAACAGAGAATGCTGCATCGTTGATAATGTCGACGTCGATATTTTTTGCTGCTAATATAGCTTGGTTGCTGAATTCATGTAGTTGAGGATCGGGATTGCAGATAGTAGGGTAGATGGCGTTAATCAATGACATTAGATTGCTTGTGTTGATGCGCCATTCTGGTAGTATCTCGACACTGGTTGTATACAGTGGACGACCATCCCCAATGGCGAGAAGGGTATCGGCAAATGCTGCAGCATCAGGACTTGCATTGAGTACTCGCATGTTGACAGTCAAATACAGTACTTGAACTGCCGACCAAAAAGAAGCAGAGCGAATGCATTCTCCAACAACTTGGGACCGTGTCCCTCTTTTGACGACAGGGAGTAGCTGGCGAAAGTCACCACCGAAAACAACGACTTTTCCTCCAAACGAAACACGTTCCAAGTGGGGATCTACAGCACCCATGATATCCCTCAAGGATCTGTCGACTGCTTCAAAATTGTGCTTGCTGCACATGACTGCTTCATCCCAAATAATAAGCGATGCTCTCTGTATGAGATATGCATGTGGACCACCAAGACGCAAATTGCAGCTCATGCTTTCGTCGGCATTCAAGGGAATTTTAAAGCGACTATGCGCAGTTCGCCTACTGGGTAACAAAATAGCAGCAATACCTGAAGAAGCAACAGGCAAGGCTATCTGATCGTAGGAGTGAGTGTGGCTCAAGAGTGCCTTGAAGAGCTGCGACTTGCCAGTACCACTAGGACCATTGATAAAGAAAATACGCGAACTATACTCAATTGTAGGAGCATCTATGGCATCAGCAATGGTATCGAACGCATGATGTTGGCCTTCATTCAATGTGGGAAGCAAAGCTTGAATTAGCTGGTGCTGTACTTCTATATTGTACTCGCGCCTTTCTACAATTTCCAGAGCTTCTAGTGGTGGCAGACGATCTAATTCGGTAACGAATTCTTGTGGTATGGAGGGGAATTCGGTAAGATGGTGGCCTGTTGAATTCAATCGCATTTCTAAATCACCGAGTGCACGTTGATATATTTACTCGATTTGATCAGGTTGCAACTCATTCTCATTGGAAAGTGATAGCGTTCTACGCATTTCGAAAAAGTAGTCGTCAGCCATTCGATCACGGTGGTTGTTCCATAAGGTAAGTGGGTCGGTTGGTGATGAATTGATGAGAATATACCCAAAGAGTACTCGAATTGCAGCTGCAGATGGCCCGGTAATGGATGCCTCAGCCAAACAGTCGTCCCATTCCAGATCTGACTCCAAAAAACCATAGGCGACGGCCGCTTCTTGAAAAGTTGCATATACAACCCCATCCTTTGTCCTCAACGCTTCGAAGCTTGTTGGTCCTCGGACATGCAAAAGAAGGAGATGAAGGGCATATAATGGCATGTTGGAAATTGAAGCAGCATATATACGAGACACTACGTTCTGTACTGGTGGGTTGGTGCGAGGATTCCATCTATCGTTTCGGTCGTCCCAAGTATAGTGGCAAGGAATTTGCGTATACGTGTACTGACATACAGTAGGATCCTAAGCACAAAGAGCAAAGAAACCGAGTAGCCTGGTCCCAGTAGCTGCAGCATTGCGAGCTAACTCGAATTCCTGAGGTGTCATATCGCCCCGAAATACCATCAGCTGTTCGCCAGGCAGATGGATGTCTAAGCGCACTACAGTTGGATGGTGCATATGCACTCTGAATTCCAGCGTTCTCTAAACTGCCTCACATGGTCCTATGTATCGTGCATTCTGATACTCGACTACTTCATCAATGGCATCAGGTTGGGCAGCTGTGTCAGTGGTAGCAGTCCGCGTTCTCGCTTCAAGTTGCGCTTGGTCGGATCCCTTAGTGATGTACTTGCACAAATATTTGATGGCTCGAGCAGAGGTACAGATTTCGACGTTAATATGAGCATCATACTTTTGGCTAAGATACGGGTTGTAGGGAACGACATGTCGGTTGGTGGCGGTGAATCGGCTTCGTTGAAAAGTATGCTGGCGTTGATTTTGGCGTCGTCGATACATAGGATAACCATCACGATTCACGTGTGTCTCTAGAGAAAATGGCTTGGGATAATGCTGTGAACAACGACTGTTTTTCATACAAACAGCATCTGGTGCAGCATCTCCGCAAGGGCCATGTATCATGCAGGAAGTGACCATTGCATACAATTGAGGGTGAGTCAACGGATCAGGTAATTCCGCACACACAAATCTGTCGTAATCAGTTGGCGTGTGGGGTCGGTCTTGCTCGTTTAAAATAAGTAGGATATGCACATGCGGCAATCCTCTTTTCTGAAATTCCACAGTTGCCAAATACCCTTCAACCCGACCAAAGCACTTTGAGTCCACAATATAGTGTAGTAATTCGGTGATCTTCATATTGAAAACTCGAGAACAAATGTCCGGTCGATCAAACGCCTTTTGCCCAGGGAGCAGCTCAGCAACGATTTCTGGCCACTGCGGATTGCAGGTGAAAGTGATGAAGAGGGTAGGATTTCCACGTTGACGAACAATGGCAAGGCCGTCTTGAAGCATTTGTTTCATATAGCGTGGTCCTCCCGTAAATGAAGAAGGAAGAATGATGGAGCGACCGACTTGACGTGGATCCACAGCGTCACCAACACCGCTATACAGTTCAGCACGAAGATCTTGTTGATGTGTCGAAATGAAAAACAACTGGGCACTCTCAATACAGGCGTAGTTGTCCACGACCAACTGCTGAAACAAACGCCCGAAATGATGATGGAACGTTTGATCATCGCCACGAAACATCAGCATATATGCGCAGAAATTGAGCAAAGTGACAGTAACTGTTTGGTTATCTGCTGATCGACACCTCATTCCGTGATACCATCCATTGTCACCATTAGGAAACATAAGCACATAATGGAGCGGCATATAGGATGGGTGAAGGGAGCTTATTTGGCGTAGTCCTTCAGTGCGGTCATGGATCACGATATCATGTAGTGTTGCTGAACCATCGACTATATTTTCAACGACCATTGCTGCTACTTCGGGATAAGCTTGTTGATCGTATCGCCTTCCCAAATCGCTCGCTGTATGAATGACAACACTGATAGATCCCACGGGTTGATCGCCAGGTGTTTCAGCTGCTGTCATGAGAGTTGATGTAAATGGATTGTGTTCCTGCATCACACGTTGCAAAGTTGCAATCGTGTCCGGATTTAATCCAGAACGCAATGTCGTTCTTCTCGCCAATTGTTCCTATGCATCTGCAAAGTATATTTGCGCGAATTGAGCCTGTACGGTTTCAGGTGCACGCAACGAACTAAGACAGTGGTACATAGTGCCATTAATTCGGAAAGTAGAAACTCCATTTCTTCCACTTGCCAGATCACGATCCCAATTGGCGCGGATGGAGGTGAAGGCAAACAAATTGTTGTAAGCCCTAATGTTGGTATGGAAATCCACAGCTACTCGGTCCGTTGGATCATGATTGATCAGAAGATCACAAAGTGGTGCAGGAGGAGCGCGAGGAAGAGGGAGACGTATCTTTCCATGAGTACAGCAAATGCTAAAGCGTGGTCTCAAGAGAGAGGAGGATTTGATACGCTCATCTATCCACATTCGAGCATGACAAAAAGAGCAGGTGGTGTCCATTCGAGGGAAAATATGATGACGATACGAAGTTCTGGGCATATAGCAGATGTTTGGACCGAAAATATGTTCAGGTACGAAAGGAATAGTGCAGGCTTTTTGGAATTGAGTGCCATGTTGGGATTCAACGTTACTGGGATGGAAAGGACAGCTGCGGTTAGAAGAGCGCGAATGATCGGGTGATCCACATCTAGAGCAACTGTGTACAGAAGCAGTACTATTATTGTTGGTAGTAGTGTTGGTGCTTGTTGTCACATCATCGTTGGTTGCTGAGTCACTGACAGGAGTGTCCTCATCCTCAATAATGTTATCCTCAGCAACTATTCGAAATTTCATTTGTAAACTTTCTTTTTCCTAAAGGATGACATAGATCGCCTATCAAGGAAACACGCACTCTTTGTTGCTCTCTCTCTCTCTCTTACGCCTTATGCGTATAGTAGCTGCAATACCTTCAATGGTGCTAGCTTCCTGTTCCACTGGATTCTCAATAATGATATTCATAGTGTCTTCCTGCTGTTCCTACGTTCAAAGGAAATAAGAAAGGAAAAATAGACAATATAAGCTAGTTCAGGTGCATACATTTTCAGAATCAAGAAGTCTGCGCCGGACATTGTGCTCATTCAAAGGACATCTATAGAAAGAAACACGTTGGTTAGTAGTCGACCCGCAGCGACAGGTGTGAACTTCGAGTGATTGCTTTTTGTGAAAAAAAAATTAAAAAAAATGAGTAAAATACCCGGCTTTTGTAAGAAGTCATTTTTGCGACTGAATTTGGTTCCATTTGAATTCGAATGAAGCTTCCAGCGACACATTTGGTGTTCATAAGTTGTCTGATTCTGGGGCAATACCTCTTGAGTACTCATATTATGCAAAAACAGCTTGCAGGTGAAACAAATTGCTACAGTCGACCCCCGTTAATGTCAACCCTTAGGGTACTAGTAAAAGTGTTGACCATATTGAGGGTTGACGACCACCGGGGGTAGAGAATAGGCAAAATCTTTAACTATTAAATTTGAAAGGGTACCAGCGAATCAGTTGACGCTATTGAGGGTTGACATTATCGGGGTTGACGTTAACGGGGGTTGACTGTATATAACAAAAAAAGTAAGCTGGGCAATAGATACCAACGCCAGCCACAACTATTACCTTTTTTATACAATAACGTAAGGGCTAATCAATTTTTAATAGAAGATATTTAATTTTTAAAAAACATAATATTCAAATTTAAATATTTATATTAATCAAAAAAATAAATTGAATAAAAATATATAAATAATATACATTATTCTCTTCTCTCCCTCTTCCTTCCAGTCTTAAAATCTTTGATTTTAACCTAAGAACGAAGTTCTGCTAAGACCTTTAGGTCTGACTAAAAATATTAATAGTACTATAATTTTATTAGTTCTTTCAAGTTGTTCAAAAGGTATAAATACCTTTGATCAACAATCGTAATAAAGATATAAATCAATTATCTACATTCTCTTTTCTATCCCTTTTCTCTTATCCCCTGGCTACGGTGTCTCCACTAAAAGGATTAGACAACATTTCTTAAAAATTAAGATAAAGTAAGGGATATACCATTACATTTGATTTCTGGCGGACTCGAACCGCCGACCGTCTGTGTGTTAGACAGACGTGATAACCAACTACACCAAGAAATCACTCTTGTTCTGACACAAAGTGTGTGAGACTGTGTGGCCTTAAACATTTCCGATGAACGAATTCTGGCTTCGGCCAATCATGGGCGATTTCGATGGCGGATCTTTCTGCCGGCGATGGTCATCCGATGCACAGGTTCCCCCCCAACTCCCCACAATTCTTCTCGCACCCCCCATCCGGGGATTATTATACTTCTTTTTCCCTTTCTGTCAGTTCCCTTTATTTTTCTTATTTCCCTTAGTGTCATTTCCTCTCACATCATTTTACGTTCCTTCAACTCTAAATCGTGCCAGCCATAGGCGCTGAATATTATATCTTCTTTATGCTTCTTTTAATGGGACCCGTCCCTTATATTTCTATCCGTCCTTATTTTCCGTATTATACTCTCTCACGTACTCATGCTACCTGCCCTACGCAGTTTATATTATTCTCCGTTGTCCTTTTCCCTCGTTACCCTCACCTTGTTACCATGACCCTGTAATTTCATGGCCCCTCTTATTTTCCGTCGTACTCCCTCTCTTATGTTTCTATCTGTCGTATAGACATTACTATATCCATTTCCCTATTTTTCCGTCTTCTACTCCGTCCAAACTACCTGATAGAGATCGTTGTCCTCTGTGCCTGGCGTCGTTCTCAGCTGAGTGCGCCCAGTTGACAAGGTGTATAAAAGGGGATTAACCCCATGATAAAATTTATAAAGATCAAGCGTTTTCAGATATATATTCATGGATTGACAATTGACACCGGAAGTGGAACTTGCTGTTATTGTAATCGTATATCTGTATATTTGTATTTCGCGTTCATCATATCCCTGATTCCTTTTTATTTTCTGAATTCTGTCTATTTGTATTTTACCGCATATCAACCCTATTCTTCTGAACCCTTTCTACCTTTTCCCCTTTTTATATACTACCTTTTGTCCTTTTCCAAACACCACATGTGTCAGTTCCGCTATTTAGTACGTTCTAAGTAGTTTTCAGAGGTTACACAAAACTGCACTGGAGTTAAAACCCGATTTCAGAGTGCTTTCAGTGTACTCTGAAATTTTTCTTTCAGTGTGCATTCAGTGTGCTTTCAGTGAGAATCTTCTTTCAGAGCGCTTTTAGTGCGCTTTCAGAGCCATGATGCAGCAAATAGATAAAAATTGGCTCCCCTACTAAAATCCTTCTTCCCCAAAACCATCTGGGATGACCCCTTTTTTACACCACCTGGACTGCTGTGCTTCTTCCCACTCTGAGACTTTTACCGCCACTATGCTTGTCTCTACCACTTTGCTTTCTTCTCCTTTTTTTTTTTTGTTTTTTTTTGCCAATTACTAAATCAAAATTCTTCAACATTTTTATTTATTTGACCATCTACAAGTTTCTTGATTCGCCATCACATTAGATTTCTTCAAAATGCTTTTCAAATCTGAAGCGATTTCTATAATTCAAAGCTTGTTTTTTATTTTATTCTCTACTACAACTACAACAGCGTGAAGCCAAAAAAGAAAAAGACCAAGACCTGACCTAGGGTATAATGCTTTTAAGAGTAGATTACTTTTATTTTTCGTGGTAAATATGTAAGAGCACAGCTATTGTCTATTTGAATAGGGGTAACAACAACGCCGGAATGGAGCCTCCCCGAAGGAACGACACACTGCCACATATACAGTTCGATTTCTAAATGGTAGACGTCCATGCCTAGCATCCTAAACGACTTAAAGACTTGCATATTTGGCCGTAGGTACTCAACAAAAGCAAAAACGAATTGGCAGAAATTACCGTCGGTGGGATTGCGTAGGTTGTGGACAAAGAAATATAAAATGCGCCCAGGACGAACGATCACTTCAGTATGAAACTGAGTACTTGGGCAAACGACTCGGAATAGGTGCTAGTGCTGATGTGGCGAGACATTTCGGAAATGAACGCTTGGCCCAGGAGATCGACTGTTGCAAATTTGTAGAGGTGATCGCTGACCTGCTTACTACTAGTGCTGGCGAGTGACACAAAGTTTATGTCTGGAAACATCGATTAGTAATACTCGACAAGACAGTGGTAGTGGCGTGTATCCATGTACACCTTTCTGCCCGTCTTGAGGGGAAGACATGATGGTGGCAGCGGCTCCTAACCAACTACACTTACTCCTGCGGCATAGTCGAAATCTGATTGATCCAAGAACGGCTGATAATCGTAATGCTCTTGCATGGCTTCTGATTGTGGCAGCAACAGCTCAGCAATCTGTCTGGCAATCGTGCTGTTGCCGCACCGCTCGACCACGACTCGTCGGACCATGTCATCGGCAAACACGACACTCAAGAACTTCTTTATGTACGTAAGCTCGAAACAGTCTTTTTGGTTGGTGTGCTGGTTCTTGATGATCTTGTTGAACCGCTCAAAGCTGAATACCCACATGTTATAGCAGCTGCCAAAATTGAGTACCATGTCGCGAAGGTGAACATGCAAATGCATATTTGGCGTGACTTGATCTCTAGAGTACAATCTTGAAAAGTTGCGGCCAAATTTGAGCAGCAGTTGGTGGGCTTCCTCGTTTTCGGCGATGGTGATGAATGGCTTACACAGGAGACGTGCTGCTGCGACAAAGAGCAACCAGTGTGCCATCTTCTCTCCAAGCAACCTTCCCTTCAACAACGACGGCGAGAGTGCAACAGTCCACGACCTCCATTCATCCGACGTCATTCCAGCAAATCTAGTCGCAATACAGCCGCGAGCGATGCTGTATGATGGGGGCACCACCTTCTTTTCGAGGCAACTCTCCATATCGGTCAAATGCTCCTTGGTCAAGGTTCCGTCATCTTTCCATATGGTGGCCATGCGCTCGGCTGTCCCGCAGAACATGTTGTGCATACAGTCGACTATTGTCTGCGAAACGGGATCAAAGTATAGAAGACGATGCAACTCGGACCAGCGTGTTCCATTTGACTTCTCCAACTGTGTCCTTTCGGTAGCCGTTTTTGCTGCCTTCCAAGCTTTTGCGTCTGCCAAGTTCTTTGCCTTTGTGCGCAATCTCCAAGGAAAGTCAAAGTTGGAGTAATCGCGCAGCCTTGGATTCTCTGCTTGCGATGGCCAGGAAATGTCGCAATGGTTACATCCGTAGAATGAGTTTGGACCTGTAAAGCCAGAAACCTTTCTTGAAGCCGGTATGTCCGATGCTACGAACAATAGAGCTGCTCGCACTTTGACCAAGGAGCCGTCATCAATAACCATATCTTTGCCGTGATATAATTGTAACAGATCGTTGACCATTGGACGCAAGAAATTATTGATTTGCTCTATCAATACAAAAAAAAGAAAGGAAATCAGAACCACACATGTGAGACTCCAGAATCAACGAGCAAAAAGATAAGTAACAGTGTAATCAAATTGGTACCTTTAGAACTTTCATGGGGTCCCGGTGCTATACCGACTAATATGACATTTGATGACTTGAATCGTTCAGATCTGGGCAGGTTATTGATTGTCATATATAGTGCACCGACAGAATATGAAGTCTGCTTATCGAATGACTGGAACCAATCGACATTGAGCATCAACATAAGTGAGTGTTGATTTCCGACACGTCCAACGAATGATACAGGGTTTTCTGCCGTGGATTCTGGCGCCATTATCGACCACCATTTGCGACCATCGTATACATCATCCAAAGAATTTGCTCGTGGGGTTCGCTTCCTCCAGTGCTGGAGTTTTTCGCTGAATCCTGGTCTACGCATCATAATTGCAAGGCTTGCTGACACAGGATGATATGCATACAGTTTGGGAGGTACAAGGTTTCTGTTTCTGAAATGAAACAAGTTCATGCCGCATGAGGCTCGGTGTGCTGTCATTGGATGGTGTGGGAACTTCTGGAACGAGCATTTCAAGTCGGTAGGTATATGTTCATTAGGATAGAGGCAGTGGCAGCTGGGACATATAACGATTGCTTGACCGCAATCCAAGAGCTCGTTAAGACCGGATAAGCGGCGTACAGTAGCCATTGACCGTGGGATACTGATTGGAATGTAGAGACCCGCAAAAACGACAGATAGAAAATGGAGGAGCAGCTCACCACCAGCCCTGCTCAAATAGCGATCTTGGAACAAGGCCAGGAAAAGGTAAAACATGATAATGAAGTCGGATGGTCGTGTAATATCTATGTAGAACATAGTGTATGAGATACTAATAATTTGAATTTCTTGCTACTATCTTTAGTTTATACGAGAACATGAATTTACCATCAGTGTTTTCGTCCTCTTCTCCCTCAACAGTAATGTCGAATGTCAAACTGATGGTGGCGGTTGCAGCAAGTCAATCGTGCTTGTAGCTTGGCCATGCTCTCACTCAAGCTTGAATCGAGCTCCATTGGTGTAGCTAACGGGTCAAATGGCAATAACGTTACTGGTCTGATCGTCGATACTAGCACCGAACAACCTAAGACGTTCCCACTCTGAAGACAAATGACAACTTACAACTTTCGTCGGTGCTTGGCTGATCCGAATAGAGTAGCTGGAGGCTTGAACGACCTTCGCGCCATGCAGAAACTAGAAGGATGGCCATTTATGTATCAGGAACCATACAACAATATGTACACAACAACATATGCAGCAATATATATATGACAACATACACTTGGCTATACCGTGGTCGTGACGATGGCGACGTTCTGTTCGTGCTGACACAAGCTTACAGTGCGAGTCGTTTGATACAAAGCAACTGTGCAATGACACAGTACGGCTCTGTTTGGATCCAGTGTAAGGATGGAAGCGTGGGGGAGTTGACATAATGAAGGTATTTGAAAAAAAATGGTTATATGATTCAAAACTTATTTTATCCAGCTTATATATAGTCGAAGCAGAAAACTTATGCAGAAAGTACTTGGAAGCTATTATTGCTTTGGACTTTGGACGGATGAGGATGCTATATTGCTTGTTGGAAATGCACAGCAATGCCGGTGTGGATGTGTAGTCGTTTTTGGTAAATGCTACTATGCAGGTAGAGTAAACACCGCTTTTTTGAAGTGCGTTTAATTTTTCACGGCCATCTTCATGTAAAACGGTAAGTTGCAGATGAATTTTTTGCAGGTACAATTATCTTACACCGTAACCAGAGGGTAACAACTTTTTTCCGTGAAAAATGAAATAAAAAACAGCTGCTCACAACTGGATTGATAGTGTTTTTTTATTATAATGTGATGGCGCGAATCGATAGAAAAACCAGGATGTGCATATTCCACGTCCCATTGTGTAATGGTAGCTGCATGACGCTTACAGCAGCGAACGAAAAGAATAGGAAATGCACATGCACGAACAAGGCTTTGACCTAGTTGATATATATTACAGCGGGCAGCATCTGGATTTGGTAACTTTGTCTATGCATGTTTTTTTTCTCCCGCACAATGAGATATGTATACTTTTGCCTCAATACGACGGATGATAAATGATGGGTAATATACAGCGGACAGCATCTCGATTTGGTATTGTTTCTTTGCTTGTTTTATCGTTGTCCCTACACTAACATATCCCATCTTTCTTATGCATGACTTTGGCTTTAGTAATAGATAGCGTACAGCGGGCAGCGTCTCTTTTTGGTATATATAATTTTCTCTCTTTCTTTCCAAGCATCTATGTATTCTGTCATGTACTACGCACTCATGGATGTTATACAACAGACATGCCCTGAATCTGACAATGCTGTCTCACTTACTTCAAAGCAAAACTATATCTGCATCACATAGCTAAGAAAGAGAAACAACAAATACCATCCTCGCGCGATTAGATGCATCCCTGTCTATAATATATGTCTACTTTTCCTGAGACTTGTTTACAGATTTTACACATCAAGGCATATCATCCAAAAGTGTTCCGGATGGCCTGTACCGAACAGCTCATTCATAGAACGGACATCTCAACTTATTTAGCCAAGACTTTTATCTAGTAGAGAGCTCGGTAACTTGGTGTCTGAATCATCCATTTCAACTAAAGTATAAATAGATGGGCCATTCTCTAGCATTGATAGGCATCATAGCAATCTATATCGTCAGTACTTTCTCTACTACCATGTTCCCAGCAGGTCAATTCCACCAACAAAACTTTTCTCCAGTCAATAACAATGAAATCCAGTCATTACGCCAGCAAGTAGGACAGCTAGAACAGAGAGTTGCGCATATATTCAGAGCCACAATACAAGCAGTGCTAGAAGTGGTACCAAGAGCAATAGCAGTAGTAGTATGATGGTACGTATTTGTAGAAGCTTTATAAATCGACAGTTATTTTGCATGGGCTATTATAAACATCTCATCAATTATGATATATAGAGTCTTCTGCAAGAAGCCTATTCCTCTGTATCCAGACACCAAGGTCTCGCGTGGGATTACAGCCTACGCATCAATGATGAACCAAACTGTACCATCATAAATCAAGTTCTTAGGACAGTGACGGAGAGTCGAGATTACCAGCTTTTTAACTGGAGCACCCAGGCTATGAAGAGGGCACTCAGGGTTTCTTTTTACAATAAGAAAAATTGGGAAACATAGCCGGACCATATAAAAGAAGCTCGCCAACAAAAAAGCAAGAAACGAGCTGCGCATGCAAGTGTAAGTTTATTTTCAACTTCTCTTTACAGCATGGATTCGCAATAACATACAATATATATTCGGTTGACAGTTGGCGAACAAGCGTAAGAAAACGTACAACGCAAACAAGACCCATCCAGCACTGTCCTTGTATTAAGATCCCGGAGACATTTTTGTTGCAGCATGCATGTCCGATATTGAGGATAGTGAAGTGATCTCTCGTCTAGCTTGGAGATCCGATAATGTAAGGACTAGCATGAGATCACTCGTACTCTATTCATTTTGATATATGCAGCATAGTCTAAATTAGCTTTATAGGCAACACGCTTTCTACATGAGATAGACAAAATCCGCGAAGCTGGCCACACATCCTCCCGTGAACGACCTACAATAGAACTTAACGATCGAACATTAGATGAAAAAGTTCGTCATGGCCTTGCGCTCTGGACATATAAGAATTGAATAAAGCAGTTTTTTTATATGAAAGACGTGTTTCTTCAAAAGCTTCTTCTACGTGTATCTTTTTGCCGCTCTTTTTGATTATTTAGTATTCCGCTCTGCTCACTCAATTTCGTCACCTTTTTCTCTTCTACCCACTTTTTTTTACATTTGCTGTGCATCTCCAACTTGTACTTTGAGCTTTTTTACTTGAATGGCCTCATCAGATCGTCACATCTTCGTGCTGAATGTGTCTTCCTTGAAGTCCTTCATACTAACACCGTCACTTGAGCAACTTCACTTCCTTTCACTTCTGCCAATGAGATTGAGTTCACTTCACTAGCTATTCCTTCAACCTCTTTCATGTTACTAACCAGCTCGCTATAACCTCATCTATCTCATCCCTACTTAGGCTACAGTGGTCCATGAAAACGAAACAAGATGATGTACTATAGGGTAAGTTTAAGGATGGGGGCTATAATAGCATAGAGCAATATAGTATAGGACGTATTCTAAATGATCATACTTTTTCTCTTTTTTATATATAGGAAATCTCTATATACATCGCTGTAACAAGAATCCCTTAGTACTGCTGCTTTTTGAATACCATCAGCATGTATAGTTTATAGAATAGTTTCTAAATGGCTCTTCTTTTGTATTTTTTTCGCCTACTATTTTTTGTATACTATTTTTACATCCTGTTATTTACTACCTGTGCTGACGCGTCACCGTCAGTGCCGTGTCGTCTAATAGAGCACTATCATTGGCTATATGCACGTAAGACCAATATATTATATGCATGTGTGAGCAATTTTGAGCAAATAAAAAGGCGTGTATGAGTGGTATTTGAGCAAATGGAATTGGATAAAGGGAATGGAAGTTTGTTTCTCCCAACGAATCATTAGTAAGCCCTAATGCACAGGAAGCCACGAACTCGCCAATGTCACTGTGTCGCTTAAACATCTCTCCAGCTAGTAAGAAGCTACAAATGACATACAGGAGACGTGTATCACCCGTAAACAAAGTAGGTACTGCAATACTTATATAGCTATAAAGATATAATTGTTTTTATAAAAAGTAATTAATTTTTTATATAAATTAAATTCTATATTATAAATAAAATGATGGATCAAATAGATTATACACCATTAATTACAGATGAAATAAAATTTATTACTGCAAATTATTGGACTTTTCTTGATTTGAACTGGCCTATTATATATAATAGATTTAAACATAGAGCAGAAATTAAGCATATTAAATTTATTGAAAAAATTAAAAATATATTATTAAAGAAATTAGGTTATACTGCTGTTTTTTTCTTTTTAGTTATTTTGTATACAAATAAAGAATATCCAGCACTATATTTTGAAATTGAAAAAGGATTATTTCTATTATATCACTTAGTTTCAGGAATTCCTGGGAATGATATTGAAAAGTATTTACCTCAAAGTACATTTCATACTTTTAATAAAAAATTTTGGATGGATGAAGAAAATTTTAAACGAATTAATAAAATAGTAAATGATTCATTAATAAATATGTCTTCAAATATAAAGTTGCGTATCTTATCTACTAGAAAATACAATCCTGATTTATTTAAATATGTAACACTTATTTTAGATGGTCATGACTCACGAATTAGTTATACAGATATAGATTTAGATAGGTCATGTTTATATTCATACAAATTTAAGAAAAATGGTTTACGTACTCAATTTGCTGCTGATATTAATGATATGATACTTTTTATATCCAAAAGTGAATTCTGTGTAGATAGTTCTGATGGTAGCATGTTTTTAAATATGAAACTTTATAATAAGATGAATCAAAATGATACTTTAGCAGTTGATGGTGGATATACTCTATTTATAACACAATTTACTGAACTTTTTAATGAAAAAGGGTATGAATTTAGTAATGATAATTTTGTTTATCCAATTCGTAAAAACATAAATGAAAATTTAATAATTACTGAAGAACAGTTTAATAATATATTTGGAAGCTTTAGAACTAAAATTGAAAATCAATTTTCTGAAATTGGTAATAAATTTTATCGTTTCAACAATAATACATCAATTGTAAAGATAGATAATATTAAGTTTTATAATCTTCAATTTCGTGTAGTATGTTTATTAAAAAATATAAATAAATTTGTTGAATTATTTAATGTTCCTATCTTGCCACATCATAAATTATGGCATAGTAATAACTTTGATTTTCCTATTGAGAAAAAACTAGTGGATATAGTTGTTAGCAATAATGAACAAAATAAAAATAAACTAGATAGAATGGTGCAGATACAAAATAATTTATTAAATATGACTATATCAGATAATATAATGGCTATAGATAATACTGAATCTGATAATTCAGAAAATAATGAAAGTGATAATGATATACCTAATTTTAATGAACGTACTTGAAAAAGAAGAAGAAATATAAAAGGAAAACAGCGTTCAACTACATCATATGAAATAGAAAGTATTATTAGACATAAAAAAGAAAATAATATATATTTATTTGAGGTAAAATGGGTTGGATATAGTAATAATGGTAGTAGTTGGTTATCTATTGATATATTTAATCAAAAAGATTTATTGAAAGCATATATTGAAGAGCATAGTCTAGGCATATTATAAAAGAACATAATATATATAATAGAATTTATATAAAAAATTTATGGAAAAATATTGTTAAAGCATAAGAAAAAAGGATTTCCTATTGTAATTTTTATGGGTTTTCTTTTTTTGTTTTTTTCTTCTTTTTTTCTTTTTTTTTCTCAATTTCTTTTTCAACTATTTTCTCATTTTTCACATTTTTTTTTTTTTTTTTGGAATATGATTTTTACTATGTCTGCAACAAAGATAATCTGGTTTTTTACTATTTAGATTTGTTCTAATTTTATGGGCACAAAATTCTCCTTCATATTTACCCTTTCTAAATATATGTGTACAAAAATTATTATTTATAGATAGATATAAGAAATAATTAGAGGAAAATAAATCCATTATTTTTCTATTTACTTTTTTTTGTATTCTTTCAACTATTTTTTTTTCTTTTTCTAAGAAATGGTCAAATTCAGATTTCATGAAAGTACCTATTTCATTACATAGATTATTACGTAATTGTATATGGTTAATTGGAAGAAAACTATTAAGTGCAACTATTATAAAAATTGATTAAATCTATTGAGAAATTTATTTTTTTAGAAAATAAAAATTCAATTTTATAATCAATTTAAATTTTTATTATTAATAAAAAACTTACCACTAATTGTTTTTATATAAAAACAGTTGGTAATGCATATGCGCCAAAACAGTCATTCAGTGTACTCTGAAAGTACTCTGAAAGCTATCATGAAAGTACTCTGAAAGCACTCTAAAAGTACCGCTTTCAGTATGCTTTCAGTGCTTCTGAAATCGCTTGCCAACTCTAGTGCTACACTAGATTTAAAACCTGATTTCAGAGTGCTTTGGATTATATAGAAAATAGGTTTCATATCACGTGATTAATATTATTCAACAATTTTTTTTTATTTTTGCCATCTATCCTACCAGTAAGTTTTATATCTTTACCAAGGACAGATATTTATAATTTAATCTAATTTAATCTTTTTAATATTTTCTTCTAATTTATTAATATCATCATTATTTGCTTTTCTTTTTAATCTTTCTCTATCAATATTTTGAACTTTATTATATGTTTTAAAAGAATATACTTTTTTATAATTATCTAAAGACCCATTAAAATTCATAAATATCTCAAAAAATCCATTATTTTGTTTAATTTTTATATTCTCTTATATTATATTTTTTCATTTCTTTAATTACTAAATTTCTTTTGATATTATGTTTAAATGATTCATCAATAAAATCTTCCATTTGAAATGTATTTTTAGATGTAGTTTAATAAAGTCTAATAGTTTAATTGTAATATATATATAAATTCAATTTTTAATTATTTTTATATTTTTAAAAACTTTTTCCATATATCATATTCTTTATATCGTTTTCTCCATTGGTATTCTTTTAAATGTAATTCTATACCATTTGTTGTTCAATTTCTTATATTAATGCTTCTTTTTGATCCACTCCAAGTACCTTCAATTCCATTTATATGAACTTTGGTAATTGGATCTTTTAAATATTTTTTATGATTTACTATTTTATGTTTATACCCTATATTTTTTAAATTGTTATAACCTTTCCAACAGTCAGTGTATATTGTTGTTCCTTTTTTAACATATTTCTTAATGATTTTATTTATACTTTCACTATTTCTAATATTAATTGGTATTAAAAAAGATTTCTTATTTTCGTTTTTAATTTTATTTTTTAATCTAGATCTTTCAATACCACCAATTACCCATGCTCCTTCAACTTTATGGCCTTTATAATATTTTCTTTTGGCAATCTTCGTTTCATCTATTTCTACTATTGAATTTCTACCTCCAATTTTATCAATCTTTATATTTTTATCAATATTTTTTGCAAACATTTTATGATATTTTATAGCTGTTTTATGATCAATACTTAAACTTTTAGAAATACTAGTTATTGGTGTTTTTTTTAAAAATTCATATAAAATATGTAATTGGTAATGAATTGGTAGTTTTATTTTTAAAAATATTGTATCTTTAAATGGTGAATATGTTTTTCTATATTTATAATAATTACAAACATATAATTTTCGTTTATAATTAAATTTAATATTATTATTCTTACATTCGTCACATATATCTCTTTTTTTTATATATTTATTATCTAGTAAATAATTTATTCCATCAACTTCATTATCAAAAGCTTTCTTTAATATATGGTAACTTTCTATAAACATTTCGTATTTTAAAAATATTTTCTATAAAGTTTTCAATCATCTGTTTTCAACTATTTTTATTTTTAGATAGAAAATTCAATTTTTTTTAATAAGTGATTTAGTTTAAAAGTTATATGAGACCTATAATAGATGTCCTCTAGTGCTTTCAGTGTACTCTGAAATATTTTTTTTTCACATCCCCTTATTTTCTACCGGTTGAGTTTGAAATAAATTGGTAGTCAGTAGCTGAGCAGTGCCTCCAAGTATTGTGCTAGTAAAAGGGAGAAACAAAAACTAAAATCTTTTTTTCCCTTACATCTTGAGACATTCATTATGATGAATCAACAACCATGAATTTAACAAGCACATTCTCGAAAGTCGTTTCTCTTCTTATTGCAAGCAAAAGAAAAGCATGAATAAATGACGTACAGTATTCAGATGAATTGAATTCGATAATGGAATTCAAGGTAATGTACTGTTTTAATCATTAAAAGACTCAATCAAGAAATCTATGACAAATTGAACGTATTATCTACTAAGATTGCCAAGTAAACAAGGGGGAGAGCGGGTTTTTATGTCATAGTGGGAAAAGCTGAAGTTGTTTTATGCTAATTATGAATTCTTGCTTTTTTTTTTCTACACATACACCCTTTTTATTTTTGCCATAATGTACAACACATCGTCGAGCAATATCCTTATATTGCCCCAAAAATAAGAAATGGATCCCGCCAAGTTTAAATTTTACTTCAAAGTTAGTTGTGAGTGATGTTGACTATAAAATTTCTCAAGCTGATTTTTGCCAATTTACATGCTCGTCATGACAAACCAAGCCAACTACCGCAAATCATATGAGCACAATGTCTGCTTTATGGAGACCTTGGCACCAGAAATGCTCTTTAGTTTTTTTTCTTTTTTCCAAAGAGGCTCAGAGAAAAAAAGTACAGCGCGAAAAAAGGCAGCAAAAAGCAAAAGGTGAGCTATAGCTGAGCAGGTTTTCTTTTTTTTTTCAATCTGTTTTAACCAATCGAGAAATGCACTACTAGGATCGGCAGTAAAGAGATCCAATAATGTGAATGCGATTTCAATTGTTTGAATCAGTAGTGCTCATAAGAAAACGTGCATGTATATTATGTCCGTTCTTTTTTTGAATAGGGCAGCTGGGTCTTAGTGCCTTTTCCTTTCGCTGTGCTGCAACCAGTCCTAAAAGCTAACATACTTAGTGCTCGAAATTGCAACAAGCGATTAACAAATCTGATGACTGCATGCTAATTAACATTGGATCGACTAGCGGAATTAATAGAGGAGCAGATGTGTGAGATGGTTTAAAGAAAAGGTGATAAAGAAAATAGGTCTGCTCTTTTTGTGTCAGCCTCATAGTAGAACCATATATGCTACATTATATATATACGAGCCTTTATCGCCTTCGCACCTACGGTGTTGAGCCCCTCCACTTCGCTTCGGGTCGACACCTCCAAAGCTATGGCTCGGCGGCTCGCTAGGGGCTTCCCCTAGACCCCCTTCATGGGGGGCAAGCCCCCTAAACCCCCAGTGGCTGCCCAGATCAAGGCTGAATCAGTTGTTTTGGAGCAGAGGCAGCTGTATCAGAATCTATACACGATATTACTATTTAAGCATGGTCGAGACAACCCTAAGACCCAAAACCCTACTCCGTTATCACCATCTTACAGTTTGAATGAAAAGCATTCTGTGCAACGTTATGTATCATACAATAAAAAAAGAGAGAGACGGAAAAGAAATCTATATAGTGATGTTGATAGGGAACGAAGAGGGTTATACGTGATAAGGAAGGCCTTTATTATATGACTGAGGTTAGGTAGATAGAGTAGTCAAAGCTTTTCTGTGAACGATGTTAAGTGTGGTGGGAGCAAATTGTGCAGTAGGTGGTTTGGGATGGAGAAGACATGTTGTACGATTCTGGGGGAGTATGCGGGCGAATGTACATATAGCTGGCCATGTGCAAAAACTGGCTTAAATAAGCACAGTACTGCTCTACTGAGGGGTTGACCTTGCGACTTATTGATTGTCATCGCAAAGGCAGGAACCACAGGAAATTGATGACGGCACAATTTAAATGGAAGATCACTTTCCTTAGAATCTAAGCTGATACAGGGAATGTACACGATTTCACCTAAATAGCAGTGTTAAGAAAAAAACTATACTGACAACACAATAAAAAAAAACTTGAAAGCAGATTATATGTACCTGCAAAATCTCCTTAGGCAATTTCAGCCTCAAGAACATGTGGTAGGAAATTTCAACATCTCAATCGCGTTCCATTGCAAAGACCCTTTTGAGGATTGATGTTACGAAGGAGCATGATAGGTTGATGTCGTTTGAGGGAAAGTCGGTGAGGTGGATAATTGCTTAAGGTGATCGTATGTAAGTATTTGGGCGGGTGAGTTGCCTCAAAGCTTCAGAGTTGATGATTCTGACAGACGAAAGATACTCGTGCATTTCTCCAGGGAAGTTATTCAGTGCAGCATTATTCAGGGCGTGGACATCGTCATTATAAGAGCATCTCCAATGGTCGTTCTAAAATTTTTCTAAAATGGAACGCCGCTATCCTAGCAGGACCATAGAATTGGCATGGTTTTTCCAACGGTCGCGCTATTCTAAAACTGGCTATTGAATTTACTGCTCTGCTCTTTCTACTTCAACCACTCATTTCACAATGTCAAGCCAAAATATTCGCAACCTAAAACAAATGTTCGATGAAGACATTGAGGAAGAATGCCAACGTCAGCGCAGAGTTGAGCGTCTTCAGAGAATCTTTGCAGCTGATGACCAAGACGACGATCAAGTGAGAAAACCCAGAAAAGGCTCTGTTCCTGGTCATCTCGTCATTAACCGCGATCGCGTTGGAGGTCATTGGCGTTTATACAATGACTATTTTGGCGACAATCCTGTTACCTGGAATACAAGTTCTGTACTCGTTTTCGCATGAGTCGTCGGCTTTTCGAACGGATCGTAAGCGAATTGGAGCAGAAAGATGCCTTCTTTCCGCAGAAGTACGACGCGGCTCATACGCCTGGATTGACACCGCTGCAGAAAGCGACGGCAGCAATTCGCCAACTGGCATATGGCGTATCTGCCGATGCGACCGACGAATATGTTCGCCTAGGTGCAAGCACTGCTCTTGAGTGCCTAAAGCGCTTCTGCTTGGCAATCAGCCGCATCTTTGGTGACGAATACCTGCGCTCACCAAACGAGGATGATATCAAGCAGCTTCTTGATATGGCGGAAAAACGCGGATTCCCTGGCATGCTCGGTTCCTTGGACTGCATGCATTGGGAATGGAAAAACTGTCCTGCTGGATGGAAAGGCCAATATCAAGGCAAAGAGAAGAAAGCTACAGTAATCCTTGAGGCTGTAGCAGTCTTCGAAACATGGATCTGGCACGCGTTCTTCGGTCTCCCGGGTACGCTGAATGACATCAATGTCTTGCAGCGTTCCCCCATCTTCGATGATCTGGCGTCTGATGTTACGTCGCCCGTCAACTTTTCTGTCAATGGCCACAACTACACCAAAGGCTATTATTTAGTTGATGGTATTTACCCGCCATGGGCTACGTTTATGGATTCAATCACGCATCCGATTGAGAAGAAAAAAAGGTAAATTTTAACAATGCATATGGAGGGCAGCAACTCTAACTACTTATATAGTTGTTTGCCTGTATGCAAGAAGCGTATTGTAAGGATGTCGAACGTGCCTTTGGGATCTTGCAAAGTAGTTTTGCTGTGATCCGACACCCAGCAAGACTATGGCAACCCGACGATCTGTCAATGGTTATGCGCGCATGCATAATCTTGCATAACATGATTGTTGAAGATCAGCGCTGCAATCCAGGAGAGGATGTTGCTGATGACAACGAAGCCGAAGTATTGCGAAGTGTTGGATCGGCGCCCATTTTGACAGTTCGCAGGGATCCAAACACCATGAGCGAATACTTGAATCGCTATGATGAGATCAAGGATGTTGCGGTCCACGATCAACTGAAGAACGACCTCGTTAAGCATTTGTGGCAGCACCAAGGCAATATGATCTAGTAAAACACAAAAGATATTTTTTATTTATTGTTTTCTATTACTCGTCAACTTCGTCGTCGGTAGTCTGTTGAACTTCTACGTCCTGGACAATGGCTTTTGCGATTCTGGCCTTTGCATTGGCCAAAGCCTCGCCTTTTCTCAGCATCCAGTACTCGAGTTCAGCTCCTGAGTATCTGTCGAGCTGTTCTCGCATCACTTCATCGTCGTTCATTTTCTCCTGGAGCTCGATGCGCCTGCGGCTATTCTGGACATGCTCCTCTTCAGCCTTCGCCAATCGAGCGCGATCATCGTCCAATATACGCTTGCGCGTTCCATCCTCCTTCTCTTGCTCCTTGGCTTTCTTGCGACCGATTGGGCGCTTCACATACTCAGGTGCGCTTTGATTTGTCACATTGACATACTTGCTACTGAACTTTGGTTGCTCATGAAGCTCATTGTAACAGTATTGAAACTTCCAAGCAGATTTCGCAGCTTTCTTATACGGCGTTACTGCGTAGTCTTTCTTCACTCCCATATATTCATCAGTACTGGTATCGTATCGTTTATGAAAACTAACATCCCCTAACCTCATTTTCTTCGTTGTTTCCGCTTTTATTTCGCGCAAGAGCTTTTGCAAGACAACCGCAGTATCTAGACACCTCTCTTTGGATGGTACCCCAGCGGCCCGAGAGGGCTCCCTGGCCAGTTCGTACATCCTTATCTCCCCCTCTTTGAAGAAAATCTTTGTAGATAGTCTCCCACAATATTTAGAGGGGAGCATTGGTGCCCTTTGACGAACGAGTGGAGGTGGCAAGCCAGGATTGACACAACCACACATCCTCTTCATTGCTCCAGCTCGGACCGCGATTGCCAGCTTTTGCTGCTGCTGCTGTCGACGATTCTGCGACAACTTCGGGAACGGTGGTCGATTCGACACAAGATTCGACATTAGTGATGGGGATCGGGGCAGAAGAACTGGAAGACATTGTTGTTGGAAAAGGAAGTGATTTATAAAGAAGAGAGAGCTTTATTTTACTGCGTACAACAACGCGATTTTATTTTAGAAAACTTGCCCTAATTTTGGGACGCCTATTCTAAAAAATTTGACGCTTTTCTAAAATAGAATAGAAATAGGACGACCGTTGGAACTCGAAATTTTCTATTTCGGAATCCTAAAATAGAATTTAGAACGACTGTTGGAGATGCTCTAAGGGGCTAAAATAGCACAGCCTGTCATGTAGTCGCGACTGGTGTATTATTCCTCTAAGTCAGAATAAGCTGCGCGAACTACTGTTGTCAGGCTGGCGGTAATGTCACTGGATTCTGGAGGCAAGGTGATTGTTGTAGCGTCTGAGCCAGCAATGGATGTACCGGGCTCACGTGCGTCACCCAAACGCAAAAGGTAATCGGCGAATTGCTGAAGTTCACAGGCAATTACTGGATCAGAGCTTTGTTGAGCATGCATATTTTGGGTAAGACGGAGCACGCAGACAATATTGTTGTGGAAAAGGTAGGAGTTGGTCAAAGAAGCATTGAGGATGTCAGGTTTAGTGCCTTTAATAACTACTGGTATAGTTTGACAAAAGTCGCCACCAATGACGATAGTCTTTCCACTGAATGGGATACACTGTAAACAACGATCAGTGACAGCCATGATTTCCTTGAACAGTCAGTCAACTTTTTCGAAAGCAAATTTATAACACATTGGTGCTTCATCCCAGATGATAAGTTGTGCTTGTCGAAGTATTCGGGCTTGAGGACTTTGAACTCGAATAGAACAGACAGTGTCACTATCGAGATCCAGAGGAAGCCCGAAACGACTATGTGCTGTACGACTACCACGTAGCAGAGCTGCAGCAATACTGGAAGAAGCAATGGGTATGGCAATTCCATCCTCAGCTCAAACGTTTGCTTATAATAGGGGGTTTCAAACTCCTGGCCAGCTGACCAATTTTCGCCGGATAGACCCAATTTTGCCAGATAGAACCAAATTTGCCAGCTGGGATCGAGTTTCACCAGATAGGCTGTACAGAACACACATACGCTTCTTTTTTTCTATTCTAATCAACATGACTACACCCAAATCTACCTCTTCCATCTCCAAACCTGCAATGAGAAGAACCAGCTCTTTGAATGCAACTGGGAAAAGAAAAAGAAACGCTGACAGTGGCAACTTGACAGCTGGAAGTAGCTCCAATGCACCTGTTGCCCCCGCAGCCAAACACAGGGTTCACGTTGCCGCAACTAATCCCACCGATGTGGTGTCCGATTCACGCGATGTCTCTGGAATTGAAGAAGAGAATCAAGGCCTTGAAGAAGAAGAAGAGAAAGAAAGCGAAGGTGAAACAAAAGACGAAGGAGAGACAGGTGGTAATGCACAAGGCCAAGAAAAACCTATTGCTTACAAGCGCACAACCAAAGAGCACTACGAAGCAATGGTTGATTGGCTTGAGAAACCGGGGAGCCTTGACCTAGTGACAGGTAATGCTGCTAAAGGCAAGCCGGTTGGTGGTAAGAAGTTGAAGCCCAAAACTGGATTTGAACTTCTTGCGGGATATGTCAACAAACATGTCAATATCCCCAACCATCTTCAACTTTGGACTGGAAAATCAGCCAAAGGCCGGTTCTCAACTTTTAAAGACAAGTATAAGGCAGAAGAAAGAGCATCGAGAAATGCCACGGGATATGGTCTTGAGCCAAAGCACATCAAGGCTGGATTAAAGACGATTGATGAGCGCAAGGAGTACGAATGTCCTTACTTTGCGCGGATGGATGCTTTGTTTGGCAAGAAGCATAACGTCAATCCGATCCTTGTGAGAGAGTTTGGTGGCGTCTCAGCATCTACCTTGGTACCTGAAACCTCGACCGTTCCAGGTACACCAGCTTTCGAACAAGAAGATAACGAGCCCGAACGAAGTTACAGACTGCAGCCAGAGGATCTCGATCAAATCTTGCAGGACATGGATGATTTCGCCAATCGTACACTAAGTCCTGTCTCGAGTCTGACGCGCAGACAATTGCGTGCTCTTTCGACCTCTGCTCCTACGCTTGCTCCTTCTCGAGAATCATCGCTTCCCGTGTCAGAAGAAGAAGATGATGATGAGCCCCCAAAGCGCACCAAGAAACGGGACTTTGCAGCCACCTACGCCGAAACGGAACAAGAGCATTTGAAGCTTGAAAAGAGGCGTCTCCAGTTGGAAAATGAGAAACTTTCAATGGAGAGAGCTCATTTGCAAGCTCGTCTCGATTTCGACTGGGACAAATTGAAGCTTACCACCAAAGCAAACTTCGTTCGCGACTTAGCTCTTAGTGGAATGGATAAAGATAAGATCCGTGATCTCTTGGATGAGTTTTTTCAGAACGAACTTTAATCATATATAAAATCAATGCGCTACATCTGTATACTACAAATGCTATCAATCTCTTTGACACGAAATGAAATCATTAATCCTTTCTCTCCATAGTGATGCTGGTGTATCATCATTCACTGATAGTTCGATGCGCTCCACTCTAGTATCATCCGCTGCTTGGCCAGCAGGCCACTCATCATTTTCTTCAAGCAAAAAATTGTGAAGACACACAGTGACACCAATAGCCCTTATCACTCTCGGCATGTCTTCGTTCTTTTTGACTTGAAAATGCATTCTTTTTAAGCATTGCCAGCAGTTTTTCAGAATACCAAAGGTGTTTTCGATAACAACGCGCGCTGAAGCAATATCTTCATTAAACATTGTATTTTGTTCGTTTCCTTCGGTGTCTGGCTGCCTGTAAGGTGTGAGCAACCTGGTGCTCAAAGCATATCCAGCATCACCAATCAAATACTCTTCATTGGTGAAATAGTCTTGCTCTTGAGTCACAACAGAAGTGTCCTTGAATGCCGCAGAGTCGCTTACGGAACCTGGCCATCCTGTTTGAAGAAAGCGAATGAATCGGCGGTCATCACATATAGCCTGTACGTTCAGCGCGTAGGTGCACTTGCGAGTAAAATACGTGGATCCATCAATAGCAGGCATTTGCGAAAAGATAGCATGTGTGCCATCGACAAACCCAACAACATGGGGGAAGCCATGCAACTCTTGGATCCGTGCTGACATGGCTCGACGCTCTTCTGTGTCTGGCCACCTAATAATCTCGGTGCCAAATAGTCGATGGCCTCATGGATTCTGTCATTGAACAAGGGTATAGTTCTGGCAGAAACCCCCCATTCACGCGCAAGTTGGGCAACCGCGGCACCCGTACCACTGTAAGCTAAATACTCTAGAGCAACAGCAAGCTGAATCGATACAGGCGTTTGTTGACTCGACCTCTCACGGAAAGTAGGTGTATCCGTCACCAGTGCTTCTAACTTACGAAATGATTTCTTATTCATCCGAACAATCTTTTTGAACTCTTTGGTAGACCATTTGAAAAAAAAGTTGCGGTTCTCCAGGAGCTTGGGAATACTTCTCGAAGGGTTCAAATTTTGGTGGCAGAGGATGCCAGCCTTGATGTTTGCCAGTTCTCGCAGGCGTTTACGTGCAGCTTTTTCTCCCTTTGTGTCCCAGCGGAATTGCATTTTACGCGCCATGCAGAACATTATTGCAGTGTCTACTTGAGACAGAGTCTATTGGCAGTCGGATGTTTTGGGCATTAGGTGAGATTACAAATTGTTGAGACAAAAATTAAAAATATATGGATTTGGACAAGATGACAGGAACAGCTCGATGCTCTATCCTGCACCTCCAGAGACGTAGGATAGAATTGACTGGATAGCATCCCAGCTGGCAAAATTCGGTTCAAAATTGGGTCTATCCGGCGAAAATTGGCCAGCTGGCCAGGAGTTTGAAACCCCCTAATGTGTTATAGACAAGCATTTTTCCTCTGCCACCTGGTCCATCAAGGAGAAAAACTCGACCGCGCTCTGGTACTGCTACAGAAGGATTTTGGCTGTCTTGAATTGCTTAGATAGTTTGATCATAGGCATATGTTTGTGCCTCGTTAAAGTCATCTTCTGCACGCCTTACGACATCACGGAGATGAACACAGTTATATCGTGTTTCTTGAGCCAAAAGTCTATCGTAAGCATGCTGGCGATTGTCCTGTTCTAACTTTGGTAGCTGTGGCATGTCCGCGAATTCGATCAATGAGTGCCTATCCTAAGGTAGCAAAGATGCTAATTCCTCTAGTACGCGTAAATGTGCTGCTGCAACATTGTCATCTAAAAGCTCGACATACTGCTGACCGGATTCAAGCTGTACTTGGCGGCAACAATACTTGAGGAAGTCGGCAGCAATTTCATCGATATAACTAGTCCACAGCTCTCCAGGCGAAACAATATCACAGAACGCAAGGATAATGGTGAATAGGTCACAAAGCCTCGATGCTGATGTAGTGACTTCAGCAGCCTCAGTAAAGCATCTGTCCTACTCATTGTCATCCTGTAGTAAGCCACGGGCTTGCGCTGCAGCTTTGAAAGTAGGATATTGTGTTCCTTCAAAGGTACGTACTGGATTTTTCATCTCCTAGCAGACGTTTGAACTTTTATTTAGGCAGAAGGGATTTAATTTTAGGCAGAGTAGATATGAATATTAATCTGACTGGACATGAATAAAAATCAATCTAGACATGAAAGAAAATCGAGCTGGACATGAATGAAAATCGATCTAGATATGAATAAAAATCGAGCTGGACATGAAAGAAAATCGAGCTGGACATGAATAAAGATCGATCTGAACATAAATAAAGATTGGTCTGGACATGAATAAAGATTGATCTGGACATGAATAAGGATCGATCTGGACATGAGTAAAAATCGAGCTGGACATGAATAAAGATCGATCTGGACATGAATAAAGATTGGTCTGGACATGAATAAAGATTGATCTGGACATGAATAAGGATCGATCTGGACACAAATAAAAAACGATCTAGATATAAATAGAAATCGACCTGGACATGAATAAGAATCGATCTGGACATGAGTAGATGAAAATTTTGGTTTTATTGTTTGTGGCAGACTGTAGACCTGCGCCAATAGACATTGCGGTCGCTTCCTTGCGGTTTGTGTGGATACGTTATATATAAGGAATAGATGCAAGAACTTAAAAAACCCCCCATGGTCAGGAGGAAAAAGTTAAGCCAGTGTGGTAGTGCATGTATGATAAGGTCTGTGTAGGTTGTTACAAATAAATTAAAATTAATGACAGAAGAAAGAAGGATAGTCAGGGCACATTAATCTTGCTCTGAAGACAATGGTGGTGAAAAGTCGTCGCCAGGGAACGTCCCATCCAGCAAAAGTTCCTTGGGGTGACAGAGTTGGTCGATTTCTCTGAGGATACGTAGTATCGCTGGCCATATGGATTGCCATTTTCCGTTGGTCAAACCGACGTCGGTCCGTGGTAGATTGTTGAGGATGACATCAATGATATGCATCCCGGACAGTACGATAGGAGCTGTGCCGTAGGCGTCAGTAAGCTCTTACCACATTGGACGGAGTAGTGGATAAACGAGACTGTAGTGGTCGCGGGTGACAGCTCGTGCACCACAACGACAGTCCTTGCGTGGGTAATAGCCAGGTAGCCAATGCAGGCGCCAGTTAAGCAAGCGATGGCGGTCATTCGGAGATGCTGGCAGGTACAGCACGGGGTCGATCGTGCGTGTGGGCCGAAGACACTGGACCGATATAGATGCTTGGCGGCGCTTCTCTAGTTCTCCATTACGAGCTTGTGCGATTACTGTGTTGACAATGTTGGTGGGAGGATTTACGGAGTGAAGGAGCTCTCTATACTGGACATGAGTAGAATCAATCTTGACAAGATAATAATCAATCTGTACATGAATGAAAATCAATCCGGACAAGAATAATAATCAATCTAAACATGAATAATAGACAACCTGGACATAATAACAGTCAACCTGGATATAGTTTCAGTCAACTAAGACATAATAAAAGTTGAAGTAGATAATATGTTAAGTGTAGCAGAGCAGAATATTTGAATACTTAAGATTTTCAACTCAAGTCAAGACATAATAGAAGTTAAGCAGTACAAAGCCAATGTCAAGATATAGTATGGCTGTTTCACTCGTGACAAGAAGCTTGTAGGCTAATGTACAGGAAATGGCAAGGGTGCGTCATCAGAGACTCACTGTGCGCATAAGTCTATTTTGCTGCTGTGGGAACAGGGCCTGAGCGTTTCCCCTCATTTCATTTCACCCTGGTTGAGTTTAAAACATATTGGAGGCTGGTGGCTGAGGTAGGTGGAAAGTGTAGGGTTTGTTAGCAGCAGTAGGGAGGAAAAAAACAACAACTAAAGATCCGTTTTTTTTTTACATTACCATTCACCATGGCAAATCAACAGCTGCGACGCATACTTGTAAATGGCTCCTACTCTCTTCACGATGAATAAAAAAAAGAAAACAAAACGGCACAGTCCATGGACTTATTAAACAACGAAATGAAGGTAATTGTTTTCTTAAAAAAAGCATGTACTACACTAGGTGTGTAGGCTATTATTAAGTGGTTAAAAACAGCTTGATAATAGCTTGATAATAGCTTGCTATGAAGTTATCACGTTGTTTTTGAACAGCTTGATAATTATGCAGAAACAGCTTCGATTGTTATTATCAAGCTGTTTTTCACCACTTAATAATTTGCTCATATATGTACGTGGAAATGGGGGTTTTTGATATCATGTATGCAGTAGTGGTTGGGTTCTATATCACATTATATATGGATTGGATACTAGGTGCAGTCAAATTCGCAACAGAGTTCTGCATTGCATATTTTAATGTACTTCTTTATATGCATACTGATCAGAGCAGCAATGCAATTGGTTGTATAATTATTGTTTGGATCGTGAAATTACATGTTATGGTTGATCGAAACCGGTTTTATTATTAAAAAATTGATTGACGATTATTACAAATAAAAACATGCTATAGAGATGAAACTAAGCAAAAATTTCTATTCTAAAGGGAAGTGCTATATTGGTTGGTGTGTTGGAGCGGCATTGGCATGACAACAAAGATTTGCTAATCTACAGCAAGGCGATTAGCAAAAATAAGAGGGCCAAATCGTAAGAGGAGAACTCAGCAGCAATGTCTAAGAGGCGAGATACATAAAGAGAAAAAAAGTAGAAACGAAGATAGAAAGAAGTATACTTACTTACAGATAGCACTACTTGTGTGGCAACAGTCAGGTGCAAACAAAGACTCTAAATAAGAAGATATAAATGCTAACAGCTTCAGATAGTTGAAAGCGTAGGCAAATAAAATATAAGGGACTATTAGTATCTGAACCTCTCAACCATCAGAAAAGACTGTAAAAAGAGGAGAGAGAGCTTACACCGTTTCCTTGTTACTCAGTGATGATGTCTTGAAGATTCATAAAGAATGCAGTTAGTGATTGAAAGAACATCATCGGTACAAAGTTGAAAGTATGTGAAAGATAGAAAATGACCATGTTACATAGATTCTTACCATAGAAAAAAAAATATTCATGGTAGGTGATAAAATACGACGTGGAAGTATGAAAAGAAGAAAAAAGGGAAAAGAAGAGACAGAATAACCAATTCATGCAGTCAGGGAAAATATATCAATCTAAAAAAAAAGTCATTTAGGCAAGTTCCTGCTGTCCACAACTCCATCATCACCACCCTGCATAGGATCATTGTGTATCCCTATAAAAACGTCCCCTAATTAATTAATCCCAATAGATCTTACCTTATCCACACCTTCAATCCACACTACTACATAGTAAGCGTAAATAAGTAGCGTTGACCATATAGTTATTGAGTGCCGTATACTGAAATACTGTGTAGATGCCCACAATAGGAGAACGCAATGCTGCCAGACAGCAACGCATCGAAGAACGTCGGGCTGCTGTTGAGCGGGAAAATTCCGCCAATGCCATATTGGCGATGGAAGATCGTATAAGAACGCTGGAGGCACATCGCGCCACGCAAGATCACCAACTGCAGGCTATAGCAAACGTGGTTGCTCAACAGGCGCAGGTGCAACAACAAGCAGCAACACAAGCTGCAGATAACCTAGCTGTGGTCAGTACTCATGGCCAAGGCGTGCAAACGACCCGTGCACCGGATATTTCTGTAAGAAAGTTGATAACATCTTCTTAATAGAAGTAATTAGCATGATATCCTGATATAATTATATAAAGGATGCGATACGCCATCATCACAGCGTTTTGAAAGAGGAAGGCTTTTGTTGGAACGAAGGTTTTCGAAGCACCTATAACTGTAGCGTTCGTGCCAGTATCATCGAGTACGTACTAGGCCTCGGTCAGTTTGGAAACACGTATGATGAACTGGCCAAAAAGGTGTACACGTACTTTGACAATACGCGCACGAGTAATCGTCAGTCAGCTGAGCGTGCAGCACGAAGAAAGGTGATCAACCGCCGCAATGGTCGTCGTCATATGGTATTAGATATAGTATGTATGCTGTTAGTATTAGTCTCATGATATATGTTGAGTAGAAGTTCAAGCGACGTCTCGCAGTCTTCCGACGGCATCAGGTCCAGTTGGAGGCGTCCTACCCAGGAGAGAGGCATTACTCCAAGTTGAGTTTATGTCTGAAGAAGAGATGGACGGTGAATACACTGGTGAAGTAGGGAAGCGCGTTGTGGTCCGTAAGCAGCAATGGCGCAATGAAAGGGTATGTATTTTGTAATGGTTCGTCGTGGCTTCTTTGGCAGAGATTTTGACAAACTGTTTGCAGGCCAATTTGTTTTTATAGCATCTAAATGCGAACAGTCCTACTACTGAGGCCAACAAGTTGACGAGAGTGGATGGTGTTGATCCTGTTGCCTTGCCTGACAGCGCTCGTGAGAAGCTGGCCGGTTGGGTAGAAGATGTTTAAAGTTGATAAAAAGAATAAAATGGTCACATGGCTGTATGCCGTGTGGGTTTGGGGTGGGCACAAACACAGTGATGTTGCAATGGGGGGTAATGATGGCACAACTTATTTTTCAGCCACTTTAAAAAAAAACGGGGTTTCCCTTTTCACCTTTCATATTATCCACACGTTGTTTTCTTACACTTACTCACATTCGCACCATTAAACTGATTACTTGCAAATGCTGGTAAAAGGCTACTTGCTCTTCCCAACCGCAGCCCCTGGAACAGATCATAATCGTACTTTGTATGGAAAGCGTATGTCAAGAAGAATTTTTTAAAACGAAAAAGACGAGAAAAAGAGGAAAAGCAAAGAGTGGGATGATTACGCCAACATTTTTTTTGGCAAAGGGATAACAACTGTTCGCGCGTTTGCGCTTGACTGTGCGCCGAGTTTTACAACAGCGATTTGTCCATACAAACGATGAACCGGTAGAATGCAATCCCACGCTGGAGCTCGAAACGACTACGCCAAGTTTCAATGAAAGGGTCTGAGAATCGTTGGCCGTCGTTGTCTCCGTGGATGCCGTACCAACGGACGTACGCAAAAATATGCTCAGTTGCTGACCGTGAACAAGCTGCATATGGCGAAAGAAAAATGGATTTCGCAAGGCCAAGCCATTACTTCCCCACGGTCGTCAGCATGGAAGAGAACCTGCGCATATGCACCCCGTCGCGATCTCGCTTCGGTACTGCGGTAGGTCTGTCCCATCATTGTTATTGTCTTGATTTTCCAGTATTGATCACTGACAAAACCTTGCCCATCACCAGCTTGGTTATGACGACGGAAAGGCACACCATATGCTACTTGGTAGAATTCGAACAAGAAATCATACAGTTGAGCAGGCATATATGCTATCCGTCCGTAATCCAAAGGATATGCGTCTGTCGGTAGCGGCTCGCTTCCTGTGACAGAAGTGACTCTAACATCGGTAGACAAAGCCAGAAACGCATGGACATCGAACTGATGCTGCATAACATTGACGGCTTGTGGGATCGGCTGCACAAGGTCCAGAAAAGCATTCAGAAAGCTGAAATGGTGTTGGCGATTTTCGAAGAGGGCTTCAAACGATCGGACAAAATCGCGAGCTCCGGTCTTCTGCAAGAACTTCTTCATGAACGTCACCTCAAAAGCATCCTTCTGGTTGGTATTAATCTCCTTTAGATACCCGTTGTACCGTTCAAAAGAAAAGAGCCAGTAAGCATACAAGGGTCCAAAATCTTCAATCGTTGCGTCCAAATGCATGTGGAGGTGCATGTTAGGTGTGACTTCCTCCGCGCCGTACAGTCGCTCAAAACCGGTGCAAAACTGCTGGAGCAGAGTGCTTGCTTTTGCAATTTCGTCCATAGTTATTGACGGCTTAACCAACAAACGACATGCGTCCACGAATATCAACCAGTTTTGCATATACATACGCGGGAGATGGCCATCGAGCACCAAAGGCGAGTACACGATGCACCACGATTTCCAATCGTCGGCGGTCATGAACGAGAATCCACTTTCGATTTTACGCTTCAAGGTAACATAATCGGGCGGGAGGACGATGCCGTTTGCGAGCACTTGCATTTGCTCCAAGTCGGCTCTTGTGAGCAGTTCTCGATCGATCCATATTTTGGTCATCCGCTTTGTCGTGCCAAGGAACAGATTGTGCATTGGATCGATGATCGTGCAACGGACTGGATCAAAGTAGTGAAGTCGGTGAAGCTCGGACCATCGTGTACCATTCTCACGTTCAAGCGACCGCCTTGCCGTCATCGTCGGCGCAGCACGCCACTGCTCAGCACAGGCTCTATTTCCCTCGTACGTCCTCAATGCCCAGTTGTCGACGTCGAATCCCGAGTAATCGATGTTGGTCGTGGCCGGAAAAACATTGAATCGACGATCGCATTTATGGCAGGCACAAAGGCTGGCATGAGACGTGAAGCCGCTTGTTTTCCGTGCAGCAGGGATATCACAAGCATTGATGAGCAAGGCCAAGCGGACCAATGTCCCTTGTCGGTGCTCACACGTCCTGATCAATTTGCCATTGTACCATTCCAACAATTCATCAACTAATGGACGGAGAAAATGATTCATGTCAGATGTACTTGCTTCTCGTGGGCCCGGCATAACACCAACGAGAATGACGTTTTCAGTTTTGAAGCGCTCGGACCGGGGAAGATTGTTGACAGATAAGTAAATGGCACCGCATGAGTATGTTGAGTTTAGGAATGGGCCGAACCAGTCTACATTCAACGTCAACAACAGGGAGCGAAGCTGCTCAACAAACGGTCTGCCATCACCGTCTCGAAACTCTCGCCACATATCACCATCAAAGATGTCAAAAAATGTGTCTGCAACTCGTCTGCGGTTTCGCCATTCCTCGATCTTTGCTTCAAATCCTGGTCGCATAAAAAGCCTCTCGATACTCGCAGATAAGGGCTGGTACGCATACACCTTTATGGGAACCCTTCGATTGCCACTGATCTTGAACAATGCATTGCCGCACAAATTACCATAACGGATGTCATCGTTGGTGCATGTTGTTGGGCAGACAGGGTCAGATAAAAGGTACAGGCTATGACAACGAGAGCAGCACACATAAATGCGTAGTCGGTCGGTCAGCGCAGAGAAGCCAGTAAGGCGACGGAGAGTTGCAAGTGAGCCAGGAATGGAAACATTGGGTTGCAGATCACCAAGAAGTAAAATACAAAAGTCAATGATCGTGCACGACAGATGCTCCGAGACGAAGTGTAATTGGAACAACACAAGGAAAAGAATGACAAAGATGAACGGATGCGGATAAGTATGGAGCTGAGGGACGGTAGGAGGAGGAGGAGGAGGATCAAGGTAAGTGTCTTTTTTTCGGGAAAAAAAAGCATTAATTTCTGTCATTTCGTATAATAAAACCGTTCTTTGCAAAACCAACCTTGTTCGATATTGCCATTTCCAATGTTGGCTTCATCATCGCCATACTCAACATCGTCAGCATTTACAACAAGATCATCGTCGAGATCTCTCTCGGAATCGTCTGTTTCTTCAAGCGAGAACACATTGTCCTCGGCAGAAAAAGGTGTGAAACGGCGGCCTGCAACAGTATCTATTTACTTAATGATAGTGAATCGTCTATTCCCATGTTTATTGCATTTACAAATCATCGTCATACCAGGGGAGGAGGGAGGATCATCGATCATGTCTATATCCATATCCAAATTGTCACCTAAAGGTGATGGGGATGGCGATGGATTTTCTTGCTGTAAAGTACTCTCAATATCGGCAACGATAGCACTCACTGTATATACAGCACATAATAATGAGACTTATGACATTTCAATACTATGAGACGATTCTGTAAAAGTACCATTGTGCGAGTGCCTGTCTCTGGCTTGGTCAAAATCGCGGTTTCGGTGATATTCGCGTATTCTGCGGCTCACCATTTGATAGCCTCCACCAGCCGAAGAACACCGCGTGCAAAGACACGCAACTAAAGGCTCGTTGCGATCATGCTGCATTATAAAAAAAAAAAACGAAACGAAGACAAATGAGCGAGCAGCCAGCACCAGCACTAAACCGCTTATATTCTCTCAAGTGCACCCTTAAGTTTTTCCCTGGTATTTTTTCTAGTTGCTACTATAGTTATTGTCCTGCACTTTTCCGTATGTGAGTTTGCTATCTTTGACATTATGCACCGACAATAATGCATCAGGGGATCTAGTTGCTTTTTTGCTTTTCTTTTCTGTCTCCATAGTTTGTGTATATGCAAAAAATTAAGGAGATAAATTAAAATCATATATGGTCATTGCATAGCCGCGTAGTATTGATGCATGGCAATCCTCATCCCCCAGAAAAAGGATGATGAGGGGACTGTGTATGAAGAAATATTTTTGAGGGGGACTATCTTGAGGAAGCTAATGCCTTCATAAAGGATGCAGTGACATTCACTATATGATTTTATGCATCAACTTTTTTTTTCCCAATTGCATATCAGGTTGCTTTGTAAACTTTTGCACAGAACTACCGAATGTGGCAGCTGCAGGTGCCATAAGGTACATATCTGTAATCTTGCCCCTTGCCAGATAATTATCAAGCTGTTTTTGAAGAACTTGATAATTCGTTTTTCGCGCAGTGATGGAAAGCATATTCGTATGCGTTGGACGGCGACGGAACCCCTTGACGGAAGCAAAAGCACAATTGCCAGCAGATGGCCGGATTGTCTTATAACCATGTACCCTGAAGACACAGACGATGGCGTGAACATCGGATATGGGGAGGCCAAGCGAGAAAGCGAACGACGAAACCATTACCTGATCAACTAGGATCTGATTCGCCTTGCATTGTTCACGAAAAAAACCGTCGACGATACAAGCTTTGATACCCATGCTTCACTAGCCATCCATGCTATTGGTGCCACTTTGACCTTCTATTTGCTCAAGATTCAAGCGCATGGCCTATATATCATAACTGAATTGGCCCATCTGGATGTTCCCATGGCTGTGTCCGAGATCCCTTCTTTCCTTACAAGTTCACAACCTTGAAAAATGTCATCCATGCCTTTCTCAATGAATGCATTTCAAAGGCAACTGATACCACTGCCTACCCTCAATCTTGGACTCGTCCTTCCTTGTCACTAAGTGATGAAGCGTTAATTTTGACCAAGAAAAACAGAAAACGCAAGAATCACTCTGGCTACGATCCCTAAAGCTTGATTTCTTTATATTCTCTTTTGTCGTGCTTATGTATTTTCATACAATTGAACATACATTACTTGTGGTTTCTGGTGTAATTTTGGTTATTTTGTTTCAAGCTGATTACGGTTAAGTTTATTTTGATTGGCTGGAGAAAAATCAAAAGAAAGTAATCACCAGACATTTCTGTGGTCTTTCTTCTTTGTTCATTAACATCATTATCTGCAAATAGGTACCTGGGACTAGAGTGGGCGGGCTTCTTTGTCTGTCTCCTGACAATAGCCGTAGCTTGCTGCAAGGCAAGCTACCATGGGCGAGGAATCATTCTGAGTTGACTTGATTGCCCACCTTTGTGGGTGATGACAATAGCCTGATCTTCACACTTTGTGGAGTGGCTGTGGTCGCCGGTTTGATAGTGTCTCCATTTGTATAGTGAGAACCAGGACTAGAGCGGACGGGCATCTTCACCTGTCTCCTGACAATAGCTGTAGCTTGCTGCAAGGCAAGCTACCATAGGCGAGGAATCATTCTGAATTGACTTGATTGCCTACCTTTGTGGGTGATGACAATAGCCTGATCTTCACACTTTGTGGAGTGACCGTGGTCGCCAGTTTGATAGTGTCTTGCTTTTGTTGATGATGTATTGAACATTGCTGGTTAATCTCACTTTTTTAAGTTTCTTGACTATGTCCCTCGTTTCTTCCAAACCGTTTCAACAATCCAGTTGCTTGCGGCAAGTAGGGATCGCCATCGAATCCGGATTCGTCGATCCGTTTCGTTTCGAATGAGAAGAAACCGGATTCGAGCGAGGGCTTTTACGGATCGGAACGGATTCAGATTGAGCTTGAGCGATCCGGATTCAAAACGGATTGGAAGGTGCCATTCCGGATTGATCCATTTGATCCGTTTTATTTCCATTGCAATTCTCATGGTTAGGCTTTGTAATTGGTAGATTGTTAAGGAATGCGAAAGAAAGTGCGAAAATGAAGGGAAGAATAGGGGGAACAGAATTTAAGCATTTTTATATACTACATATAATAAAAGGTTCAAAGGTAGTCGTTTATAATCAAAAGTCTCGGTTTATTATAAAGTCGTTGTAGCTAATGCGTAAAGGAATGCAATATATGGCAATTGTAGAGGGATTCATAAACTCGACGTGCCTATTGTTGAGGGATAGGTGAAAAAAAGGAAGCAGCTGCTTGTAACTGCCTCGTTTCAAATACACCGCACACTACTAGCCAAACTGAAGGCAATACTATACACACAAAGACACATACAAACACATACAAACACATACATATATTTTACAGTATAAAATTGTGTGCATTCACTTACTCCATAGGATAGACACTCAATACTTGCTGATAGTTGATAATCCTCTTTCCATTCCCCATGCTCTTCATATGAAGAAGTAAAACACGAATCGTCGTTGCCCTCATGCATTGGTTGTAGTAAATAGAGCGGTGCCGGCAGTGGCATTGTACTCCATAGGCATCCTTGAGATTTAAATCATACTATACTTTAAAGCAACATGGTAAACTGCTTGTTTTTAGCTTTTCCTTTCGCTTTATTAATGCCGTCGCATTTAACAAGTGCATCCTTCCACGTTCCCAACACTGTGTTCGTCAATGCTTTTGCGATCTCTGTGGAAACGACATAACACTTTTATCAGTTGTTCTGTATGCAAAAAGCCAACCGAGTAAAAGCTGCACTTTCCTCTATCTCTTCTGCTATACAGCTTATAAAGCTGCTTTATTTTATCTTATTCTACTGCTGCTTGGAAAGGGTCGTGTCAGCAAATTGTCCACTCTTTTAATCGCTTAGGTCGGAAATCGTTCAAGACATTATGGCGCACAGGCAATGGCAACTATATTGAAAGAAAAAAATAACTCTGAGCTTTCCCTTCACTTCCGCAATTTTCTGTCACTCATTCATTCGTTTGTAGTAAAATTATCCCTGCTTTTGATGCAGTACCTTTGATCGCGTACATTCCGTTCAACCTGATTTGTTAGAAATCGTTTTTTAAAAGTAGCAGTGTCAAATATCAAGAAGTGTGCACTTGCTTTTTCTCCCAGTAATTTTTCTTTTGTGCATTCTTCCTATAAATTGACCCCGCCGATGTCATCCACCCCTTCATTAAGTGTGCATCTGAAGATATCAAACCAGGGACAGCATCTTTAGTAATGGTATCAGGCTGGGTCGTCTTTTACTGTTTCTCCTATGCATAAGCGTTATCCGTAATGCCATTACATCCGTTCCTGTTAAGGCAGAAATACTCATAGCTTATCGAATGCTGATTATATGATAACTTCAAATATATTGATCTATTTCGCTCTGTATATCAGTGGTATAGTTGTATAAAAAAATTATACCAATCAATCGAAGTCGTCTTTGGTCATGCGCATGTGATAGCATACATCCGGTTAGGGAGGATCCGTAAAAGCATTCATCTATGCTTTAGATCCGGAAGTAGCTCGTTCTTCCGTCAATTAGTGCTAAGCTCTGTCATGCTGAGCAGAGAAAGGACGAAAAGACCGCAACCCAGCAAGCACCGATAGCAGCGATCTGACGTTTTAGGAAACTGTCATCTTAATTTTCATGATTGTCTTCATGGCGACATTTCCCGAAGGATGATATCCGCCTTTGCGAACTGGGTCATGATTGCCACCAAGATTTGAAATCACATGGATATCCGTGAACGATGTAGTTTTTGATAGAAGTAAAAAAAGAGCAAGACATTAAAGATATAAAAGGGGCGAAAAAAAAGTTGTTTGAAGACATACAATTCTATTTATTATTGTTCCAGATAACGGTAGGCATTCCCAATATTCCTCACATATAGCTAGTTCTCTATTTCATACCGATAATCACATACCTGTTTATTCACTAATTACATACCTTGGAATAGCTACTCTAACCTTCCACCATGAATCCGTCTTCTTTTTCCATCCCTGGTAAACGAAACTCCTCTGCTCTCGATAATGACTGGTCTGATGAAGTAAGTTGACCCTTTATTCTATAAGAATATCAGTATATCCTCACTTACCTGACCCAACACATTTATTTGACTTTAAATAGGATTCGTCAATGCCTGACCATATGGGTAGCTCGCCTTCCACAGCCCGCCAGTTTTCTGCGATGTCCACCGACCATGACAATGAGGCGATTGACAACACCAGTGACGGCGAAACCGGTGCATTGACCTCCGTGCAACACCAGCCGAAAGGAAAAGGGGTTAAAGCACGCAAGAGCTGGCTGTACAAATGGTTCGAGGGTGTAAACGACGCCCAGAATATCACCTACTACTACTGCCGCTATCCCATGGGAGACAAGTTCTGCAATAAAAAGTACAAGGATCCACAAGGAACAACCACCGGCCTTATAAAACATTTGTTGAAGCACGGTATCACTAAGGACATGCCCGTCGATGCACCACCAAAAGATAATACACTCCACACTTATTTGGGAGGCAGCACCACGCCGCGTTTCCAACAGTTTGATCCAGAGGTCTTCCGCAGGGTGCTGTGTTTGTTCATTGTGTCTGCTGCATTGCCATTCATGATTGTCAAAAATCCCTACTTCCAGCGATTGTTGAACCTCGTGCAATCAGCCCCAAGTCTCACCCACGTCAAACTTCCAAGCGACAGTACTGCCTCCCGTGATTTGCTTACCATGTACCAGGTTCAGCGAAGCCGTATTGATGTCATCCTGCAAGCTCAGCCGTGCCTCTCATACACTGTCGATGCTTGGACAAGTGAATGGAAGGTTCCGTTTCTTGGTATCACTGCCCACTGGATCGATGACGACTGGAACCAACAATCCATTGCCTTAGGTCTCCAGCTTCTCTCCGGCCCTCACACTGGTGCCAACATGGCGGGGGCGTTCCTGAAAGTTCTGAACGATTGGAACCTCGTGTCCAAGCCGTTCTTTCTGACTACCGACAATGCATCCAATATGACGACAATGGCCACAGAGATTGAACTTGCTGTTGGACGCGATGTCTTTGATGCCGAAGAGAATCGTATCCCCTGCATCACGCATATAATCAATTTGGCGGTGCAAGCGATCCTCCACAAAGGTTTAGAAGCGGAAGCGTACGACAATGCAGAGCAAGCCTTGGACAGTGACAACCAAGAAATAACTACAACCATCAACGCAGGTAAATAAGCAAAAAAAAAGCAATATCCACCCATCAACATGTGTATAGTAATTAAACTTAATTTACCTTAGGCAAAACGTTGCGTAAGCTTCACAAAGGGATTGTTGCCATCAGAGCGTCTCCACAAAGACTGGATCATTATCATAGCTCGTTCAAGGTCGTTGCCCACCAACATCCAACTACCGACGATAACGACGAAGCCGTAGATCAGGACGAGATTGAAGATCGCTGTGAGCTGGTATTGGACGTTCGCACTCGTTGGAATTCCACATATGCCATGCTCCAAAGAGCTCTTACAGTCAAGCGTGCATACAATACGACGTGCCGGAATCTCGAGGCCCTTCAAGGATACTTCTTGACAGATGACGAATAGACATGTCTGGAGAAGGTGGCCGAGTTACTCTATGAGTTCGCCCGAATGACCCCATTGCTGTCTGGCGCTAGCTACGCAACTATGAATCTGGTCATTCTTGCTTACAACCGTTTGCTTGAAAAGCTCGAACTATACATGAATAAATGGGAGGATGTAGGTTATAACTCTATATATGCGTATTTCTATCGAACACTATTCATCACATACTTACACGACTACTTCTTCATATGTTAGACGTGGCCTGAGCTAGTGCACGCAACACAATGCGGTTGGGAAAAGCTCAAAGGGTACTACTGCAAGGCTCAAGGCCACTCTTTTGCTGTTGCTACTGCCATGGACCCTCGATTAAAATACGAATGGTGGGAAGACGAGAACTGGGGAGAGTATCGCGAGGAGGCTATTGAGATGGTGCAGAAGACGTGGCAAACATATAAGCCATCAAGAACGCAAGAACCATCCCCATCAAACCCGGATGCGTTGATCAAGAAGAGGAGATCGAACACGGACCAGCTGGAAAGATATGTTTCCACGGATACAGTAATCGACGAGTCCGACGGTGAGCATACTTCGATCGTTTTGGAGTTCTGGCGGAGGGACGTGAACAGTGGCCAAGAGTTGAGGCAAATGGCACGCCGATACTTGGTGATTCCAGCCTCATCAACAGGATCTGAACGGCTTTTCTCCCGTGCCAAGCAATACATTCCAAGTGAACGGAATCGGCTTGGGTATAGCAAACTGGAAGCAAGTGTGCTGCTCGACTCGTGGTCCAAGTATTTTGGTGAAGATTAAGAAGGAGTTGCTGTTCGCCGTTTCCACGTTGTGTTAGAGAAAACAAACAGCGGTTCTGCAATTCTTCGCACTTACCCTCCTTTTTTTACTTCCCTTTCCCTTGACCCATAGTCACCTATAAAAAAAATTCCACTTCCCTTTCCCTCCCTTTTTTTCATTATTTCAAAGCCATTGCCTCATTGATCGTTCGACTTCTTTATTACTTTCTTCCAGTAGCTATGCCCTGGTTGCTTTTTCTTCTTCCCTATCCTCTTCTTTTTTTCTGATGTTCACTACTGCTAATTTTAATAAATGCCACCTTGTACCATCTAAAGCTCACTTTTCAGTAATTTGTATTCAAACTTAACTCTATACTCGGATTTCGGATTTGATCCGGATTTATACGAAACGGATTCGGATCCCATATTTACAATCTGGATCCATTCCGGATTGCAAAAGAGCTGATCCGTTTTATACGAAACGGATTCGGAATCGCTCGATCCGTTTCGAATCCGTTAATGACGACCCCTAGATAAAAATAAAAGACAATATGAAATACACTGAGAATCAAATATCTGATGATTTTTATTGAATGAATTCACAACCCTTTATATACTGTTGAAGATGGTGTCTAGACTTCCGTCTGGATGAACTGATGAATGGCTCACAGATATGCCAGATTTTGGATGTTTCAAAGATGAAGAAGGATGGGAAGGTTGAGTTTGCCGGCCATGATAATGGACGTTGTCTTCTAATTGTAAAGAGTCATCTTTGCTATGATCAATGTGTTCCTTGTTTAGCGAAGTCTCACCTTTGTCAGTGCTGGAATTAGTATCCGCTCGATAGGTACACTTCGCTCAACTCAGATAAGCTAGATTCAAAGGAAGTGCTGACTAACTCGAGAATAGGACAATGTGTATACAATGGTTGGTCCTGAGTTATTCTCGATTGGTAATCCATGTTTGAGAGATTATCAATATGGTGCTAATTATGTAATAATTGATTCATCCGTGTATGTAGTCTTCTCTCTACTGCGTTCTAATGGTTACGAAGACAGCGGAGTGGGGTGAGTTGTCTGGATCAATCTCAAGTAGTGTGGTTTACCACAAGTATCTATATGAAGAAGGCATTTTTTACTGTAGTATGAAGTGCCTTAACTATGACCGAGATATGCCTCTTTCTTGGTCTAGAGGAGCAAGTGGTACTTCCCGATGTACTAGCTGTAATTTGGAGTAGACTGTTCGGACTCATTCCTTTTATCAACACCGGAATGTACCTCCACATGTTGTCTTACAAATTGGTTTAGAATTGTTAATTATCTCTAGTGCTACTAATATTATTAATAAGACTAAACTAACTTGGGAGACAGTTCGCCAGATAAGATAGGATTACTTTCAACTAATTATTGAAGATATGGAGAGTATATTCAAAGGTATATATATTTCTCTTTCTACTTTGATTATTGTATTTTATAACTAATAATAATATAGGTGAACTAATTAGTGGCCCAGGAATTATTGTAGAGATCGACGAATCGAAGTTTGGCAAAAGAAAGCCGTCCGCCAATGGTATTAGTAGCCACGTTAAAGGTGTTTGGGTTTAAGGGGCAGTAGAACGGACACGAGAAAGACGTATTGTGATGGTGAATATAGACCAGCGGAACTGCCCTACATTAGAGCACTTGATCCAAAAGTATATCCTTCCTGGATCAATCATTTACTCTAATGGATAGACAGCCTATAATACCCAACGGTTAGAGAGGATGGGTTATACCTATCATATGGTGAACCATGAGCTATATTTTGTTATTCCTGGTACACAAATCCATACCAACACTATTAAAGCTAAGTTTTGAGAAAAAATATTCTCCTTTTATATAATATCTAATACTCACTTTTAGGCAATTGGGGTGGGATAAAGCAGCTCATTACCCGGAACTATAGAACTAAAAAGCTAGTTTAAAAACAGCTTTTTTGGTTCATTTGGCAAAGGCGGTTTGCTGATGATCTATGGAATCATTTTCTCCATGTTAGAGCATCCCCAGCGGTTTCGGTAATCCAGCTGCAAAATCAAGATCCGAAATAAAAAAATAATTTACCGCCAGAGTGGCTTCTTTGATGGTTTCGGTATTTTGAAATCGGTATTTTCGGTATTACTGCCTTTCTTCTGTTCCTATCTTTTATGTCTACAGCATCCGAACTTTTTGATCTTCTCCTCGAAGAGGAAGAAGAGAGTGCTATTATTGGAACCCGCAGACGAAAACGCCTTTTTCAAATGCTTGCCAGAAAGCATAGAGAAACACCAACCCGTAAAAACGGGTCTGTTCCTGGGTGCAAAACAAAGGAACGCGACCGTGTAGCTGGCGCAGATCGTCTATACAAGGACTACTTTGCTGAAGATTCCGTATATGACGATAAAGACTTTTGGCGCGTCTACCGTATGGAACGTGATCTTTTTTTACGTATAGTAGAAGGCGTAAAACAGCATGACAATTACTTTGAACAAAAGTATGATGCTGCGTTAAAACCGGGCCATTCGACGTTGCAAAAAGTATCTGCTGCGATGAGACAACTTGCTTACGGAGGCAGTGCCAAGGTAGTCGACGAATATCTTCGGATGGGTGAAAGCACTGCTTTAGAGTGTTTAAAGCGATTTTGCTCGGCAGTAATCAAGGCTTTTGGTGACGAATATCTTCGTGCGCCCAATGCAGAAGATATCAAGAGGCTGTTGGCTTTTGCTGAAAAGCGCAACTTTCCGGGCATGCTTGGGTCTCTTGATTGCATGCATGTCGAATGGAAGAATTGTCCTACTGCTTGGAGGGGCCAGTACCAAGGAAAAGAAAAAAAGGCCACAATTATTCTTGAGGCAGTGGCATCCTATGACTTATGGATCTGGCACGCATTCTTTGGGCTCCCTGGCTCCCTCAATGATATCAATGTGCTACATCGTTCACATTTGTTTGCTGATCTTGCCGCTGGTCGTATACCACCCGTCGAGTTTACTATTGGTGACCACGTATATAACAAAGGATACTATCTCGCTGACGGAATTTATCCAAAATGGGCAACTTTAATACAATCGATTCCTGGCGAACCTATAGCACCCAAAGAACAGGTACTGAAATATGATTGCACTATGCTCTTATTAAAACCTATTTTCTATGTACTTATTCAAAAGAAAGCAAGAAGCATATCGCAAGGATGTCGAGCGTGCTTTTGGTGCATTGCAATCACGCTTCGGTATAATCCAACGACCTGTAAGATTATAGAAACGTGAAGATATTCATAATGTCATGACTTCGTGTATTATCCTGCATAATATGATCGTGGAGGATGAGCGTGCTAGGTACAAGCTACCATTGCAGATTGATACGGATAATAGCCGATTCCAATACCACGATCCTACGACACCGCAGATCAATCGCGATCAACAAACTTTAGAAGAGTTCATCCAACGACATGTAGACATTAGAGATAGTCAAGTTCATGCACAGTTGAAAGAAGATTTGATCGATCATCTATGGAGCCGTCATGGAGAGAGCTCAGAATAAACATTGATCTTTTAATTTTCATCGCTTACATGTTCGTCATTTGCATCTTTTCTACTTTCTTCCTCTTCTTCTCCTTTTTCATCTTCTACACTCTCTTCTTCTATGACAGCTGCGGCATCTAGTTCATCCACACTGCTTTGTTCAGCAGCTTTTTCTTCCTCCTTCAAAGCCTTGAGGACCCTTTTCTTCATTATACGGAAGTATTCCGCAGAGTCCTCGTCCATATCACTTATGTTCGTGTTCATGATGATGATGTCTGATTGGCGTTGCATCAAAGAAACGCGTTTCCGCGTCCACTCGAGTTGACGCTTCTCGCCACGTTGCGCTTTTGCTTGTTTGCGCCCGATGGGTCGCTCACTCGAGCCTTGATTCGCGCCCCCCTTCTTTGCGTTGTTGGCCCTGGCCGTCGACCCTTCCTCATCCTTCTTCTTCTTCCCAAGATACATCCACTTTGGCTCATTCTTGAAGAGAGCATAGCAATGGCTTAGATTCCAGCTTTGCTTGTAATATCTCTCGAACAGTGCTTTGGCAGCTTCCACCTTCATAAGGGTTTATTTGCATTGATATAAATAACAGTGGTGATAGGATCACGTTTACCATGCGAACTATATCAGCATATACGCTATGATAATCACCTCGTCAGTTATATTTGTGCCACTTGTATAACCACTCTCCACTTGGGCAACGCAGCCAATGTACTTGGAAACTCTAGGGTGGATATAGGTCCAACGATCCTTAATCGACTTTACAGTACGTTCAATGATGTGAACTTCATATCCAGTGCTTTCCAGCTCGAGTTTTGCGCTCTCCTTCATGCGTTCCAAAAAACTTTTGTGGATAGCAATCCAAAATGCCTCTCCTTTCAATTCAACGCCTGTGACAGGACACATGCTCGTATTCAACCATGCATTACATAGCTGTTTATCTTCTGCTGCTGAGAAACTCTTTCCTCGACCGCCGTTGATAGGTTCGGTATCGTTGCTGTTGCTGTTACTGTTGTTGGGACTCATGGAAGAAAAAATTAGCTTATTGAAAGCAGAGAAAGGGAGGAAGAAGAAAAGTTTTCAGCACGTCGGCAAATTGACTCTATATTTGCCGTCAACGGTGTTGCAAATGGAGATAAACTAATTTACATTTCTATTTAGCGCTACCGCTGTAGTCAAAAATCTGTATTTTTTTATCGCTATTTTACAGATACAGCCACCGCTGGGGATGCTCTTATAAGGGAATCATATTTCATAGATCCTAGTGATCAGCAGCTACCTTTTGAGGGTAGTACTGATGATGCTGTTAGGCTCTTAGAACCTTTCTCTGAAGTACCAGTAGAAGAAGGAGATGATCTAGACTAAGAGGAGGGTAATATAGACCCCCTTAACCTTAAAGAGGAAAGAGAAGAAGCAGAAGAAGCAGAAGAAGAAGAAGAAGAAGAAGAAGAAGAATAAGATGACGAAGAAGAAGATCAACAGCAACAAGAACAGTAAAATAGGGCCCTTCTTAATCTGCAAAGACAAAGGGTCCTACAGTATATAGAGCGTCGGGATGAAAGGAGACGGCAGCAAGAGCAGTAACAACAACAAGAACGCGAGCAACAACAACAACGACATAGATAGCAGCAACGCCAGTCACAACAGCAGTATGAGCAGCAAGAGCAAAGGCAACAGCAACAATACTTACAGATGCAGCAGCTTTTACAGCAACAACAACAGCAAATAACGGTTAGGGGTCCTCACGGTTCGGTTCGGTTTGGTTCTTGAAGGGAACCGAACCGAACCGTGAAAAGGATGGAACCGAACCGAACCGAACCATGAGGAACCGTGGAACCGTAGAACCGAACCGAGCTTATATATAAAAAGAGGAAAATTCAGTTCTTACATGAAAAGCTGATATAGCATCAAATTTTATAATAAATTTTAATGATTAGAGTAAAAGAAAGTTTATTTCAACATGTTGCAGTGAACGATGAGTCAAAATGAGCAGGGGGAACAATGTAAACGAGAAGCAATCAGCTATTAAAGAATCGCAGCATAAAGCCAAGAAAATAACTTATTGAGCTTAAAATATTTGAAGCATGATATCGTTTATTAGTAAAGTATGATATTAACTAGGTATGAATTGGGGGAAAACTATGCAGTAATAGACATGCTAATATGTGTCTGTGAATGTCTGCGCCGTGTATAATATCTAATGATAAAGGAAAGCAAAAACAAAAAAGAAAAGATTTCCAGGAATCTGAAATGCCCAATCTCAGACGAGATGCACAGACTTGATCTGAGCAAAAGAATGGGTTGAGGTACAAGTTGTACGTCATGAGCAAAGGCCGCCGTTAAACAAGCAGTACGTCACGAACAAAAACGCTAAACCTACAAGCAATACGTCATGAACAAAGATGTCGTGAGCGGCAAAGTGAAGTGTGAAGTTGTCTAAAGTTCCGTTTCGATCGGAGATGGTGTACTGACAAAGCAGTATCCTTTTTACTTTGGAGTTTTACTTACATACCACGGTACCGGTAGAAAGCAAGTTATATGCCAATTCACATGTAAAACATATATAGTGTTTTCTTCAAACTTAAAAGATGGGATATAATCCGAGGGTGAAATAGAAGCTCATGTTTAGCTTTGAGGAGAGGTTAGCAAAGATCTGTTTATGATAACTTGACGTCGGAAGAAGTGTGAAAATGATGTCATATTATTCAATCTGTCGGAAGATGTATGCTTAAGTAAGAGAAAGCGATGATATCATTTTCCCTATTTGGTTACCTGCCAGCGGTTATTGTATAGAAGCATTGATAGTTACAGCATTAACCCACCATAATGAGGCGAACTTACATGATATCATCGTTTTGCTAGATTGGAAGAAGTGTATTGTATATAGTAAAACGTGATGATATCATGGACCGGGACTCATTATCCAGAAACACACTAACATCGATGAGATCATCATAGTAATGATTAGCAGCAATCGGTTCATTGCTTTGGATAAAATTGAATGATATATAAAGGGCTTTATTCTTCGCATCATCGATCCGTGTATCCTCTATATACTTGACACACTACTCTACCTCAAACACTTTACCGTTTTCATTCATCTCAAAATATGCCTTACCAAGCTGGTTCTTCTTCCCGCGATGCCCGTGCTGCTCTTCATGATGGGGTAATTATCAATCTGTGATCGGTCGTGCTGTGTTGTGTCGTGTTGTATCGTGTTGTATTGTATCGTGTTGTATCGCAAATCCCTAACATATATCGATGCTTGTAATATTTTATGTAAGGCGCAAGAAAATCCTGTCCGAGCTCCCACATTACCTCGTATGCCTTCTGCCATGTCGGTGGATAGTGTATCGCTTACTGCTGAAGAGACGGATGGAGAGGTCATCACTGATTCCGAATCTGTTTCTATGTCCATCGTACGATCGCAAGGCAGTGCTGCTTCTAAGGAGAAAAGCTGGGTGATCAAGAACAAGTTAGGCGAGCGCTATGATGACGACAATGGCAAGCCGCGCATCCGATGTCTAGTTGCAAACTGTGGCAAGACGTTTGCATCCGAACAAGGCTCCACGTCCGCCGTTATCAAGCACTTGAACAAGGTCCATAATGTCACCAAGGAACATGGTCCACATACCGGAACTAAGCGTGCTGGCGGTCCACTTGACTCGTTTGTACAATCGAAACGTGCCCGTGTATTCACTGCCGAACTATTCATCAAGGCGTTCATCAAATTTATCGTAAAAAGCAAGTTACCATTTACCATGGCTGAAAATGATGAATTGCAAGAACTTTTGGAAATCGCGCAATCTGCAAGTGACATGGAAATGGTGAAGCTTCCAAGTGCCGATACTATCACAAGAAAGGTAAAGAAATTAGTGATTTTGTTTTTTTTAGTTATGCACCATCAAAAAGAAAATAATTCTAATATCCTATTCCTTTGAATTTACCTTTAGACCATTGAAGAGTACAAGCTTTACAAAGCCAAGTTACGTTCCTTATTGGATACGCTTCCTACGATTTCGTGCACACTCGACGGTTGGACCAGCCCATACAACGATGCCTTCTTAACTGTTACTGGGCACTGGATCTCGCAAACAACCTGGAAAATGCATGAAGTTATCCTTGGCTTTGTGCCACTGAACGGACCCCACTCGGCGGAAAACTTGGCCAATGCTTTCATAGGTGTCTTGCACGACTTCGGCTTAGGACCCAAGTTGTTCACGATTACGACGGATAATGCCTCCAACATGAAAAAAATGGCCCGTGTCATCGAAGAGCACGGTAACGAGAACGGATGGTAAGCACTCAAAATTAATATAGCAATGCATAATGTATAGTATAGCCTATTTGTAAACTTACATAATACCATTATAACTGTAGGTCGTTCCGCGCTGATAAGCATCATATACCCTGCCTTGGTCATGTGCTTAACTTGGCTGTCCAGGATATTCTGCGTTGGGGATTGGAACCAGTAACGAACGATGTTTGTGCCGATACCGACGCCGATGATCTAGAAGGAGGGAACGATGGCGATGTCGATGCAACATACAAGGTCAATGCTGAGCAAGTTTTGGAAGAGCAAGAAATAGAAGCGATGAGCGTACTTATCAAGCTGTGCAAAGGAATTACGAAGATTCGGTAAGTTATCACTATCATCAAACAGCCGTTTTTACTACTTGAGATATTCATTAGCACTATGTACTCATCACGCTGTTTAATGACATAGTTCCTCACCCCAACGCTCGGAGAAGTTCATGCGCCAGCAGCAAACTGATTGTTGTACCCAGCTCATCCTCCAACTCGATGTGTGCACCCGCTGGAACTCCACATACTAGATGCTTGCCCGTGCTTCCTTACTGCGCGAACCGTACAATGTGATGTGCACCAATAGCACCAACGACGAGCTCCTCCTATACATCCTAACGCAAGAAGAGTGGAAGCGAGTTGACCAGCTGAGGGAAATGCTGAAGCCATTTTACGAGTCCACCTTGGACCTCTCAGCAAGTACGAGCCACGCCACCATCAATGTCGCCATTGCACACTACAACAAGCTCATGGATTGCCTGGAAGACGTCGATAACAAGGAATATCCACGAGAATTGAAACGAGCAGTAAGACGCGGCCTGGAAAAGCTTCGAAAATACTACTGCAAGGTCGATGACACGGACGTATACGCCATTGCAACGGCGATGGATCCTCGGATGAAGTTTTCTTGGTGGCGCCAAGCTGGATGGGAACCCGAGTACCAAGTCATGAGCCAAAATATTGTGCACCGAGCCTGGGCTGCATTCCCCAAGGACGTTGCTATGCGGCCGGAGGTGAATGAAGAGGTGCAAAAGCTGTACGATCTATACAGAACATCAACGAGCGGCGACGAATTGGACGATTACTTGGAAGAACGGTTAAGAAGACCAGAACCAAGCCAGGAGGGGCAAGGATCGCCGGTCTTGAACTACTGGAAATCCCAGCCACAGTGGCCCAATTTGGCAGCAATGGCAGCGCAGTACTTGGCGGTTCCGGTTACTTCAACACCCTCAGAACGGTGCTTTTCACGAAGTCGACTGTTACTGCCGTACACGCGCAATCGCCTCCAACCGGAAAGCATCGAACGTTTGATGCTTCTAGATTCATGGTGCTCCTTTGACTTCGACGATTAGTCCTTCCTTTTTTTTCCGTGCTCCTTTTTCTTCTGCCCTTTTTCCCCCTCTTTGCTTTCTCTTTCTTTGCTTCCTCTTTCTGCTTTCCCACTACCTTTTTTTCCTGCCCCTTCCTCCCCTCCGCTCTTCATTTTCTACTTCCTTTTTGTTCCCTTCGTCTTGATATACCGTCCGTGCAACAAAATAAAGATCAGACCTTTATATACAGGGTCTCTTTGGGAAACAAAATATATCTTCGACGTTTTGTGAATGGTCTTTTGCTTCTTTAGTTTAAATTCTAGTCACTCATTGTGTTAATCATGAAATCATTAAAAGCACCATGTAGTCTTCGGTTCTTCGGTTCTACGTAGAAAATGTCGGTTCGGTTCCGGTTCGGTTCTTGATAGGAACCGAACCGTGTTTTTACGGTTCCGGTTCGGTTCGGTTCCGGTTCCACGGTTCTGATGAGGATCCCTAATAACGGTTGAATGAAAGAAGTCCCGGCACACCTACTTTCTTGTGTATCTCAGCACCAAGTGATCGTTACACAGTAAACAAAATATCATTAAATACTACAGACGCAGGGCTATCAGATGATATAAATTTTATTCCATAAAAGGCAATGGTGGTGATACAGGAATTACTCAAAAAACTGGAAATATTATAGATAAAGTACAAAATGTCTTCTACTATCTATCCTTTCCCTTTCTACTTCTTTTTGTACTAGGACCAGGCTGGTAGTCATTGTCATCTATATCTTCTATTAAATAGGGAAGGGTGCTTACGATTTCAATCCCAGCTAAAATCCAGATTTGGAAATAGCAACATGTTTTTTGTTTGTGTTTTTTCATTGTCAGGAACGTGTGCATATTCCGTTGTTGTCTTTCAAAACAATTATTACTGTGCTTTCAAGTATTCAATAGTACAATGAGTTCGCAAGAGGTGTGTTACTTGACTTAATCAACCACTAACAATATTTGAGGCATTTTCTTGAAATTCGTTGCAAAAAGCTTAAATCACTATGATAACTAATTTTTTTTGTTGGGGTGTTGAAGCAATCTACTACTCATCAAAACTGTAACTGTGGTTCAAATGTCGACAATGGACCATGCCCAGCTCATTCTCGCAATGTTCGTCGTAGAATAGGTAATGTATGTTTTGCGAGTCTATATATATTTATATTTGTATTACTGCAGTCTGTTTACTTTGAGAAATCGGTATATAGATTGTTTTGGAAGACCCCACCGCTCCTGCTACTTCAAGAACTTGCATCTGTGGCTCGACCACCCACCAAAGACGTTCCTCTAGGCTTTGCCCTCTTAACCCTCGCAACCAAGGTATTTTACCTGAATTGATCAGTTTGGTATATGATATTGTTGCTGATAAAACTACAGTTGCCGCACTTCCTACTTCTCCTTCTCCACCAGCTGCCACCGTTGTTGCTGTCAATGCTCAACCATCCGCTCTTCCTCTACCAGCACCACCTACCACTATCAATGCTCAGCCGCCTCCTGTCGTGGCTACCAACTCTCCGTCTCCTCCACCTACACCTGCCGCCAATCCTCCTCCAGCAACGCCTGCTGCTGTTACTGCTCCACAACTGATCCGTTGCTCCAGTTGCTGGGCACTAACGCACATGCGCCACACCCACTGCCTCTGCCCTTTTAACCCAAGCAATGACCAGCATGAGCATGGGGCACAATACCGAATTGCACGTGGAGCCACTTTTGATGCAGAAAATGTTTTTGGGCCAAACATATGCTATGCTGTGGGAAATTCCTTCCATCGTCATGTGTTACCACGTATAGATACTGTTTGTCCGTATTGTGGTGCACTAATGTGGTTGGATGAAGAAGTTACCAACTCCTCCGTCAGCAACCCTCGCTTTGGTCTCTGCTGTCTTTCCAGAAAAATCTGATTGCCAACTCCTCGCGCTCCTCCTGTTCCTCTTCGCGACCTCCTAACGAATCGTGACCTACATGATCCCGTTAGTGTCAACTTTCACACCAATATCAGGGCATATAACAGTATGTTTGCATTTGCATCCATTCTTGGCCAGTGGTGTGAACAGCGTGCCTACTTACCGTATCAATGGCACTATCTATCATGCTGTTGGTGCGCTAAGACCTGACAACCGAGCGCAAGCCAACTATTTGCAGATATACTTCGCGGATATACAGGAGCAACTAGCCAGACGCACAAGTTTGTTCACCAGTCTCCTCCCTGATACAATTACAACCCTACAAAATGTCATGGAGACCCACAATCCTTTGGTGCGTACATTTATCTCTACGGTTGAAACTTTGGGCGAGCAACCAATTGGAACGCTTCAGGCTGTTATTCGACAAAGCGATCTGGGCTGTCGTTATGACCAGCAGGGCTACCCTGAAGTGGCGGCAATGGTTGTTGAACGCACCGTGGATGGCACTGCACGCGAACATGACATTGTCATTCATGACCGTGTTGAGGGTCTTCGTCGAGTCAGCTCACTCCACGCGTCATATATACCGCTCCATTACGTCCTCATGTTTCCGTTTGGTGACAATGGGTAGTTCCAAGGAATGACTTGCCAATTGGAGTTTCACGGCACAGTACAAGTGACCTTGCGTGAGCATTGCGCTTTCAACCTCATGATCCGTAATGGCGACCGTGAGACTTTTCAACAACATTTTGGGTGACTCTTTCAGCAGATGGTCGTCGACAACTACTGTATGCCTGTATCGAATTCTCTCGCCTACATTATATCCTTACCCACCAAAGAACGATACATGCAGAGTTGTATAGTGGCGTCGGTGACAACGTTGATCCCAGGCAAATTGGTCGTGCTGTCATTTTGCCGTCATCTTTTACAGGTGGTCCGCGCTACATGAAGCAGATGCTTCAAGATGGGTTAGCAATTGTTCGCCAGCGAGGAAACCCAACGCTTTTCATTACCTTTACTTGCAACCCAAGGTGGCCTGAAATCGTTGCAGAGCTTCTTCCAGGTCAGCAAGCATACGATCATCCCGATATCGCAACTCGGGTGTTTCATCTCAAGCTCAAACAGTTGCTCAATGATATCAAGGAAACGAGATGCTTTGGTCAAGTAGTGGGTTACTTGGCAACTGTTGAGTTCCAGAAGCGTGGATTGCCTCATATATATATTTTGGTCATTTTGGAACAAGGAGACCGCCCCTGCAATCCCACCGACTACGACCAGTTTATGTCTGCTGAGTTGCCCAACTCAGTCACCCAACCACAGTTGTATCACACAGTGACATCGTGCATGATACACGGCCCATGTGGTCCAGGCACAACTGCTGTATATATGAAGGATAATTGTTGCTCACAAGGTTATCCAAAACCTTTCAATAAAGAGACCCGTGTCACTCGAGACGGATACCCACAGTATCGATGGCACGAATTTCCTAACGACCGCAATAATCATCGCCACATCTTCACCGCCTCTTAATTCCTCGCCGACAACCGACATGTTGTGCCGTACAACCCCTATCTTAGCCACAAGTACGATGCACATATTAACGTTGAGATTTGCACCTCTGCCCGTGCAATCAAATATCTGTGTAAATACATCATGAAGGGCACGGACAGAGTACAGATCGAAACCACCGCTATCACTATCACCACCGATAATCCCGCTGCTGAGCCGGTCAATGAAGTAGAGCAGTTTCAAAATGCTCGATACATTGGTCCGTGCGAAGCTATTCATCGTACGTTCGAGTTTGATGTGCATATGCACTATCCGACAGTCGTACGTTTGGACCTTCACTTACCTGGCGAACAGATTGTCAATCTACGTGACGATATGACACCACAAGAAGTTCGAGCAGCGCGTGACGCGGCAGAATCCGGCACCAAGCTTCTTGCCTTTTTTCGCCTTTACAGCGAAAATCGTGAAACAGAACAGTACCTTTACTCTGAAATTCCGTGCCACTACACCTGGAACGATAGAAATCGCCGCTGGACCCCTCGCACTAACCCTCCTTTTAAACCTGTCGTCACTCGTATTTACCATGCTCCGCTTTCCAACATGGAACAATATTGCCTTCGTCTACTTTTGCTGTTTGTTCGCGGCCCTACTGGTTTTCTTTCCCTTCATCAATATGATGGCACGACATATGCGACGTTTCAAGAAGCGGCTGTTGCACGTGGTCTTTTGGAGTCTGATCATGAATGGGATCGCTGTTTGGCTGAGGTTTGTCAGGTTGCCCCTTCTGCTGCAGCAATTAGACAGCTATTTGTCTATATTTTGACGAATTGCTCTCCCGCTGATCCGGCATCACTGTGGAACGATTATCGCGAGCGTATAGCAGACGACTATTTCTTTGAGACGCGCCGGACGCTCTCTCTTCTAAATGAAGCCGAGTTGTCTGACCAATAGCGCGATCGAATATTCCAGCGTACACTCGGTGATATTGAAACCCGCCTGCAGGTTACAGGGCACTACCTTTACGAGTTTCCGTCATTGCCGCAAACCTTTGTGACCGAACTGGATCTCCTTCCACGGCTTGAGGGGCTGGCGATCCTTGAGCGCCGTGAATATGATGTCAATGAACAGACTCGTGCCCTCGAGGAGTTACTGCCAACCCTCAACGAAGAACAGCGAGCTGTATACGATGACATCATCAATTCAATGGATGTCTTTGCCCCCCACTACTACTCCCGCATCTTTTTCGTAAATGGTGCTGGAGGCACTGGCAAGTCGCAGCTGTTCAAGACGCTGTTAACCCGTGTTCGTTCACATGGAGAGATTGCACTACCTGTTGCTACGTCTGGCATTACTGCAATCCTCCTTCCAGGTGGCCGTACTGCGCACAGTCGTTTCAAAATTCCTTTGAACGCTGACGCTGATACTACATGCAATCTTCGTCTTGGTGGACCGCATGCACATCTTATACAGCAAGCCTCCCTCATCATTTGGGATGAGGCTGTTATATGCAGCAAACATAACTTTGAGGCTGTCGACAGGTCACTCCGTGACATAATGGGTACCATTGATCCAGCATATGCAAGAATCCCTTTTGGTGGCAAGGTTATGGTGTTTGGTGGCGACTTTCGTCAAGTGCTTCCTGTTGTGAAGCAAGGTACACGGTCCGAGATAGTACAACAAACTATCCGTGCAACTAATTTTTGGTTGCAGCAGCATGTTCAAGTCTTGCACCTCACCACCAATATGCGCGTGCGTCAGGCTGGCCCTGATGCCGCTGTATTTGCTGATACACTTCTTACAATAGGTGATGGGCAAGCACCTTACACTGATGCTGTTCAAATTCCTGAAGAATGGCGCATGGATGCAAATGATGTTACTGCACTCATTGATTTCATCTACCCATCCATTCGATCCTTTGACCCTCTTCATGAGCACTATCATGGGCGGGCTATTTTAGCGGCGAAAAATGTCGACGTTGACGAGATCAACGAAACAGCGTACAACCTTTTCCCTGGTGATGGACGTGAGTACAGGTCTTCGGATTGTATTGTCGATGCCGATGATCCTGACTACGCCCAAGCCAACTATCCTGTTGAATTTCCCAACAACTTGACTGCCAGTAGAATTCCCTCGCATTCTTTACAGCTCAAGGTCGGTATGCCATTGGTGCTCTTGCGCAACATCAATCCGGATGCAGGTCTGTGCAATGGCACAAAGCTTTTTGTCACCCGCCTTCTCGACCATTCCATTGCTGTTAAGCAAATTGACCAAGGGCATGCAGGTCGAGTTCACTATCTTTCTCACATCCACATATGCACGACAGAAGGTGACTATCCTTTCATCCTTTCTCGCCGCCAATTCCCTGTCCGCCCGGCATTTGCCATGACCATCCACAAAGCACAAGATCAAACCCTCGAGCATGTCGGCATCCGTCTTTGTGAGCCTGTCTTTGCCCACGGTCAATTGTATGTTGCACTCTCCCGCGCTACCAACCCTAACAATATCCGTGTTGCCATCGACCTTGAGCGTGTCACCGACCCCGCTACAGCTTCAACCACCAACATCGTCTACCGTGAGGTGCTTTTAAACCCTCCTACACCGCCACAACCGCAATCACAAACACCCACACACACACAACCAACTGTTGCCGACGAGTAAATCTTTACGCTGCTCTACCGATCCTCACTACTATTATACCACCATCATCACAATATAGATTTCTTTTTTCTTCTGTCATTTCCATTATTATTATTATCCATCTATTTCTTTCTATTCCACTATCAAGCATCATCTGTCGCCCTATTTTTTGATTCTAAAATACAATATAATTAGGTTGGGGTTCGGGTTTAGAGGGGTTGTTGGGGGGACGCAAATATGATCATCAATGTCATATTAGCAAAAGCATCTCCAGACCGTAACAATGAATTGGGTTTCGGTCTTTGCTTTAGTAAGTAGAGCGAGCTTGATTGAGCATGTAACTATCACATCTTTCATAATGTCCAAAGTTTTCCATTTCAACAAAATGTCCAAGACCCATTTCAAGAGCAAGAGAATTCCACCTTTGAAAATTCTAACGTGTAAATTTTGCGAAGAAACTGAACACGATCTGTTCAGTTGCGAGGTGTACATCGAATTACACGACCACCTCATTATTTGCGAGGATTGCCGATGTGTTGGGCATGAATCATCTGAGAGTACGGAATGCATTAACTCGGGTAATTAGCGTTGACACGGTAAAATCATACAGATATTCTTACTGTGTATGAAGTATTAACTTTGGGTATTTTTTAAAGCAGTGACGGCATCCTTTTTTTAACCAAGCAATAAAAACAATTTCCACAACCGTTTCCGACATCACTTTGAAGCAGAATACTTTGAGAACATATTTTCAGCATTGTTTGAAGAACACTTGGGGGGCGGCACTGGACAGGAGAGGGTATGTCAAGGGGTTGAAAAACAGCTTGACATGTGGGTGGCAAGGACATGTCAAGATGATGTCAAGCTGCTTTTAACCCCTTGACATTTCTGTAGAAACAGCAAGTTAAGGGTCTATCAAGCTGTTTTAACAGCTTGACATATGGTATCCAAATTTAGGCATGTATGTTACTACATATGCATGCAAAGAGCAATGTAGTTCCCCCAGTTTCTCTACATATGGACCGGGTACTAGAGCTGTATCAAGCTGACAGAGGTCTGCATAGCATGTTTTAGCGTGTTATAATTTGTGCATATACCAAACGAATAAAATGACCACAGTAGGTATCAATTTTATATAGCAGCGATGATTATGATGGTATGGTAATAAGCAACCGAATTTTATTTATTTCAATATTAGAGTAGCAAAACAAAATTATTAAGGATTCAAAGGAGTCAAAACGGGAGCAAACAATAAAAGCAAAAGCAAAGAGAGCATCTATGTATCTGTGTATGTCTGTGTGAATATGCATACAATCTCTAGCTGGTGATGGGGCCGAAAATAACAAGAGTGAATCGCAACAATGCCGTGTGTGTTGATGACCCATGGTCCACTCAAAAAGTTTGTGCTGCAACTAGGTGAAAGTGAATATAGAAGTGTTACCTTTTTCTAAAAGCGCCATATGAAGTGTGGCAGCACTGACCAGCTTTCGCAGCAACACTAGGAATGACGTGAGATTGAGCGTGTATGAAGGATCTAGTTAGATGTTTGGCATGAGAGATCGTAGCAACAGTGGTAGCATTATGGGTAGAAGGCTGTAGTTCAAAGACAAAAAATGGAGTATATAGATAGAAAGAATGAAGAACTTACAAGCTTCGTCCTATGATGGTGCCGCCTACACTTTTGGACAGGAGAACAGATGATCGCGTCCTGAGCTATAAGAATACCCAAATTAAAGTGGTATTAGATAGAGCCATAAAAGTTAAAACTAGTTTGACCACAACATGAGTAAAGAGGTGCTTCATGAACCTGTACTTACGAGCCTTGAGAGAGTAGTGCGTCGCGTCAAGAAGGGAGGAAGTAAAGTGAAAAGAAAGAGAAAGAGGCGGGATAAAGAGAGAGATAGATTGATGCGGAATAAAACTAGCTGCAATACCAAAAGAAAAAGTGACCCTGATCATGCACAAAAAAGAGCACCAGACAGAACAATCCCCCACCCGATAAAAGGTTCCCCCCACATCCAAACCAATCTATTATACCAACCTCTTTCTGTCCACATACATCTTCGTACCTACTCCAAAAAAAGTGAGCGTTGACAAGACGAAGCATTACAGCTGTAGTTATGTGATGTATACTGAGATGATCTTATATAGATGCCCACTGTATCTGAATTGCAAGCCCAACGTCAACGACGTATGGCAGTGCGTGAGGCCGATGTCGAACAGGCCAACAGTGCCTTGGATCGGCAGCAGCAGCAGCAGCAGCAGCAAAATGCGCTTTTGGATCGAGTCGTTGGTTTGGAAGCTGAGAACCAGGTGATGCGATCCAAGCTCACCACGATGGGCCGAGCAGTTGCTGGTATGGTAACTCGTGGTGCCACTACTGGTACTGATGCTACCGATGAGAGGAATGGTAGCGAGCAAGTGCAAGCTCGTGGCCGCCGTGCTCCAACTGCATCTGTAAGTTTGTCGTGTTCTGTCAAGAGAGATTGAGACGGCTGGTGCAAAGAAATTGCTCATTAAATAATATTGCCTTCATATATAAAAGGAGTGCATACGCGCTTACAATGGACGGCTTAGAAACGCTGGCCTAGGGCTCGACCTCAGTTTCACCAATAGCCACAACAAGGAGGCTGTGAAGCACCTTGTTGAGTATGTCCACGGTCAAGGGTGCTTTAACTTGAGCAAGGGCCATATCAGGAATATGGTCTACCACCACTTCGACCATAAGCGCACGATGTCGAGACAGTCGGCTGCAACAAAAGCCCAGAGAAAAGTGACGAAACGGCGTTACCAACGTCGATACAATGTAAGCAAAAGTAGTAGTAGAAGGGCGTCGCATAAAATAATGAAGCTTGACGATGTTGACAGAAATCGATACGGCGACTTAACGTTTTCCGACGCCATGCATTCGAGCTGGAGGAGCAGTACCCTGGCGGATCGTCATTGCTGCAGGCCGAATATATGTCGGATGAGGAGACCGACAATGAGGGGAGCACTGAAGGCTTGAGTAGCGTTAAGCGCGTGTCAGTCTTTGTGCCCGAATGGCGCAGTGAGAGGGTAATGATTTAGAAAGCGGGTGTTCTTTGCATACACATCTTATTGAAGAAATTGGTATAGGCAAACGTTTTCTTGGCGAGACTCGACGAGTACAGTGCGCCCACTATTGATGCCCAGCTGAATGCGCTCGCACGAACAGCGGCTCGAAAGGCGGGCACCTTGGTCAAGAAGGTGCACTCGCAGCTGCAAGACTGGATGCTTGCATAACTAATAAAATGGTTACCAGCTATATGCTGTGTGGGTTCGGGGTGGGCAAAAGAAGTTTATACCATATGTGACTGAATGGGGGGTGGGGGTGTGTGGGGGAGAAAGAGACTGCTTCAGAGAGGAGGAAAGAAAATTTGAAAATTGAATCGTAGCACTGCTTCTACTATTTGATTTACGCCAACATCTTTTTCGGCAATGGAATTACAACAGTTCTACCACTTGCATGCGTTTGATCATACTTTACAACTGCCACCTGCCCATATAGACGATGAACGGGCACGATGCAGTCCATGTCTTCAGCACGGAAGTGGCTACGCCACGTCTCCAGGTAAATGTCAACAAATAGCGGCTCATTGCTGCTGAAGATGCTGTACCACCTAACAAAAGCAAAAACGAGCTTTTCAAGCTGGCCGTTGACCATCAATTCGTGCCGAAAGAAGTACTGGATCTCGCATGGCCAAGCGATAGGCTCGCCTCGATCCTCTGCCTGGTACAACACCTGTGCATGTGCACCTCGACGTGATCGCGCTTCTTTACTTCTGTATAGCTGACCCATAATGCGTATGGTCTTAATTTTCTCGTATCGGTTGTTGACAAAAACTCGGCCTGCTTGCGCTTCTCTATAGTAGTCGAGTTCGGCACTATATACCGACCGGTAGAATGCGAGAAGGTACTCATACACTGGCTCAATCATGAAGCTTGTTGGCGCAGTGTCTAATGGATACGCATCTGGCGGCAATGGCTCGCTTCCAGTGGCCAGCTCTGTACTCGTCGACAGCGCAAAGAAATCGTGAGGGTCAAACGTACTATGCGCAATGTCAACACTTTGCTGAATCGGTTGTACGATGTCAAGGAAGTGATTCAAAAAGTCGAAATGGCTTGGTCTATCATCGAAGCGGGCTTCAAACGACCGGACAAAGTCGCGAGCACCTGTCTTTTGCAAGAACTTCTTCATAAATTCATCTCGAACGAATCCTTCTGGTTGGTATCGATCTCCTTTAAATACCATTATATCTCTCAAAACTAAATAGCCAGAAAGCGTATAAAGGTCCAAAATCCTCGATCGTTACATCCAAATGCATATGTAGATGCATATTCGGCGTGACCTCTTCTGCTCCGTACAAGCGTTCCACACCACGGCAAAAGGACAGCAAAAGCGTACTGGCTTCTTCGATCTCATCCATAGTGATTGATGGTTTGACTAGCAGTCGACAGGCATTTACAAACTGCAGCCAATGTTGAAGGAGGTGGCGGGGGAGATGGTTTTGCAAAACAAATGGCGAGTACACAATACACCACGATTTCCAATCATCAGCAGTCATGAAGGAGAAGCCAGCTTCTATCTTTCGCTTCAAGGAAACGTAGTCGGGGGGGAGCACAATGCTGTCGGCCAACACCTGCATTTCTCGAAGGTCCTGCCTCGTCAAGTCGCCATTCTCGATCCATGTCTTTGTCATACGCTTTGCTGTCCCGAGGAACAGGTTATGCATCGGATCAATGATCGTACAGCAACAGGGTCAAAGTATTCAAGGCGGTGCAATTCTGACCATCGAGTTCCGGTGTCGCGTTCGATTTCTCGGCGAGCAGCAAGTGTGTCAGCTTGCCGCCATTGTTCGGCGTCATGGCGATTGCTTTCGCGTGTCCGCAGCTCCCATTCCTCCATTTCGAATCCTGAGTAGTCGATGTCTGTTGTACCAGGAAATACGAAAAACTGGCGAGCGCATTTATGGCAAGCACAAGTGCTAGCATGGGAAGTGAACCCACCGGTTTTTCTGGCAGCAGGTATGTCACAAGCATTGAGTAGTAGGGCCAAACGTACTTGTGCTCCCTCTGGATGCTCGTTCGTTCCAACTGTTTTCCAATCATACCATTCAAGCAAATCATCGACCATTGGGCGCAAGTAGTGGTTCATGTCGGATGTGCTTGGCTCTCGCGGACCTGGCATTACTCCAATGAGTATAACATTCTCCGTTTTGTAACGCTCAGATCGAGGGAGATTATTGACGGTCAAATATAATGCACCGCATGAGTATGTCGAATTCGTGAACGGGCCGAACCAGTCAACATTGAGCGTCAACAACAGCGAACGAGCCTCTGCGGCAAAGCGACGACCAGCACGATCAGCAAACTCTCGCCACATGTCGCCATCATAAACGTCGTAAAATGTATTTGCGACACGTCTGCGATCGCGCCATGTTTCGATCATCGTCTCAAATCCCGGTCGTTTGAACAGTCGCTCAATACTTGCAGATAAGGGCTAGTAAGCAAATTCTTTGATTGGCGACAATCTATTGCCCACTGATCTGAACAATGCTCGGCCACATAGGCGACTGTAACGGATATCGTTATTTGTGCATGTACGTGGGCAATCTGGCGTCAAAAGGTAAATGCTATGGCATGTCGGACATGATACATAACGTCGTAAAGAATCAATTTGGGTAGCGATGCCGGTGATACGACGCAATGTGGCAAGAGAGAGAGGAAGACGGTCAGAAGATGGAAAAGGAAGATCTTCGAGAAGGATTGCACAAAACTCAATAAGCGTGCTCGACGTTCGTTCAGAGAGGAAGTGCAACTGGAACAGAACAAGGAAAACAAGGACAAGAACGTAGGGATGAGAATACCCTGGAAGCAAGGGTGTTTGTGGATGAAGGTAAGCAGCATCTTTAGAAGGATATGAGAAACTTTGAATGAGTGAAATAAAAATGGGTTTTCCAAAAAAAAAATTGCACACACCTTGTTCGTCAATACTGGCTGTTTCTTCTTCATTCACATTGTCTGCTTCGACATCCCATTCAACATCTTCGGCATCGAGCAAACGTTCGGTGCCGCCAACACTGTCTCTGTCTTCCTCCACTCCAAAGACATTGTCCTCGTCAGAGAACAACAAACGACGACTCGCAGCAGCTATTATATACCGTTCAACCATTCAACAATAAATCATATATCCCTTCCTTGACACTATCCATCACTTATCTCAACATACCAGGAGAGGAAGAAGGAGCATCAATATCATGAATAGCTATTCATCCAACAATAAGTTATCTTACTCTCTTTCTATTATTGATCAATTATCTCGACATACCAAGAGAACGGGAAGTGGAAGGCTCATTCGAAACGTCATCACCAATATCCATTTCGTCAATATCCATATTATCTGATGCTTCAGATAAGGAAGGCTGTTCGCCTTCAAAAGTGGCTATGAGAGCGCTTACTGTGTTCACGAAACGTCTGGTTACTAAATAATGTCAACACTTTGAACGCTACTATGAAACAAATATACCGTTGTGCGAGATTCCTTCTCTAGCCGAATTTACAGCACGCTGAGTGTGCTGCTCTCTTTGTATACGAGTAACCTCGCGAAAACCGAAAATGCTGCTTCTGAAACATTCCGGACAAAAGCATTCGACCCTTTCTGGATTATAATCCATGATGGGAATGCAATGAGGACGAAGAACAACAAATTGGGACGATTCCATTTTTTATTTTCTTCCTTAAATTGACCCCCGCTGTTGTCCCTTACTCGCTTATGAATGGGTCTTTCCTCCTGCTACTACTGGGATCAAGAAATCCTTTTTATACTGTGTTACATGTTTATACGTCCGCCGCATTGTTGCGTTGTGCTTGTGTATAAACTTCATGTAAAAAAATATATAATGCAGATACATATACGGAATACAATATCACACAAGCTTTTCTTCTGCATGAAGGAAGGAGCAGTAAGATGCGTTATTTTGCATAGAATCGGGGACAGAGTTGCTGGAAGCCATTTTTATAGGGGGTGTTCATATAGGGTAAGATGAAATTGTAAAAAAAAAAGTAGGGATGTAACCCCCCAACAACTATTTTCTAAAAGCAAAGTAGCCAGAAACCATAGCATTGCTCTTAGCACTCTCATGCATTAGCGCGCTTTTCAGTTACTTTTATGGGATAACCTCGAATGCAGATCAGGTAGTTGGTGCATATCTACTAAATTTAGTCTATACAACCTGGTTAGTTTTTTCCTTGGTACCCCAACAGCTTGCCACCACATGTCAAGCTGTTTTTTAACCACTTGACATTTGGTTTTTCGTGCGGTGTCTATGCTTACTTTGGTTGTTAGCACTAAGCAGTTCGATATCAAGAAAGGGATCTGATTCAGGAAAGTATATTTTTGAGAGCGTCTTTTATAATGACTTTATGTTTTGTCACTCAATTAGTTTATATTTGCTACAGATGAATACCATTATTATTGTTTGCAGTCGGACCAATGTGGATCGGATTGGGGTTGGTCACGATGTAGTGCACTGTGTATTCATTCTTACCTTTTTTAAGGGCGTATTGGATTACTGCTCATCGACTATAGGTGCTACTATACATGCTCTTAGGAATGTAGCAAATTTAAGCGACATATTGCCAGCAGCAAATGTAAATGGATGGCGTTGTTTACGATAAAGGTTCGTAAAAGTTATGGTACGATAATAAAGTAGCACAATATGGATTGTGTTGGGGGAGTAATCAACGATCTCACTTGATGCTCTTCCTTGCATACTTGGACTTCTTCTACGCATTGTTTCTTACACTTCCTTTTCTTATGCATGGCCTGTTACTTTTCACTACGATCATGCCTATTGCACAGGCCACCACTTTCTTCAACGATTTAATATCCAGTGCTACGGGAACGCCAAGTGGATACAACTTTGTCATGCTCAAGGTGTAAGGTGGTAGGTAAGATTGGAATATAGAAAGATGGATAAAGTGTTGGTCGGTGGAATCGACGCGCTACTTGCATAATCTGTGGCAAATGTTTGGATCGGATTTTGTAAGTGTGTATGTGATGAGTACTTTTCAAAAGTTCTTTTTTTTGGTTCACTGGATTCCCTTTCTCTTTCCTCTTCCTCCTCCTTCTTCTTCTTCCTCTCACTACGTAGCAGATACAACAGCCAGTTTTTATATACATCGATTTTTATTTACAGTCTTGTTTGAAGGTGATCCTCTTGGCTCTTATTCTTTCCTTTTTACATTTTTCTACGGTTTATCTTGCTTATATGGTACATACTGACTTAAACCATGAGCTGTCGAAAATTGAGAATTTTTGAAACACCGCGGCTAAATTTGCACCTGAAACACCCGATATGTTTCTTCAGGAAATTACATGATCGATAGCTATACTCATTTATTTATAAAAGTCAGAAATAACAGAGGTAAAAATAAAAACTAATCACTTGCTCCAATTCTGCGGTGGGATTTGTAACTTCTAGAAGTAAATTTCTCTACGATCTTGGCAGCTTCACGATCGTCTTTCATATCCTTGTATGCTTGGATATAACGCCAGCAACGGTTGTAGTATCGACATATTGCCAAAGGAGGATCATCAGGAGGAGACGTGCGATCAAGATAGCCATCGAGATTATTTTTCAAGGAAGAATAAGAGTAATTACACTCTTTTCTTGCAATACGTTTCGACGCGCCCTAGTATCTTTCGATCCAGTTGGTTTCACAATGGTACTTCGGATACAATGCAAAGAGATAGCCTGCCTTGAGTACAGCTTCGTGCAACATCGTTTTTTGGGCAACGAAGTCAGGTTGAGCTTGAAGCATATGGAAGGGGCAGCAGTCATTGTACTCATTTGGAGGAGCTTTGCAATTGGTTATCCAATGTTGTTTCTTTGCCTCGAATTCACTCCAACGACCAAGACCACGCTCTTCCAGTATAGTCCTAAGTCCTTTTTGAATCCAGGTTCGGACCTCTTTTGGACCACGTTTTGTCTTGACTACTTCTTTTTGCAAAATATAGAAGTTCTGTATCTTCTGTTCGCCGTTAAAATCGGTGTACTTGCCAGGTAAGATAACTCTTTCTTCGATCCCCTTTAGCACTTTGTCCTTCAAGGTAAATTTGCTTGCTAATTTTGCACTTGCTCCGTAGGCATTGTGGTTGCTGGACTGGTCGAATACAAACAAAGCCTGGCAGTCAGGGTGGAGTCGCTCAAAGAGAGGAATGGCATCTTCTTTTAGCTGCTCCAGCATATCTTTTGAGGTCCAGTAGCCATCACAGTTCACACCTGCGAAAAAGAACTTCCGTGATTTCCAACCTTTGATCCTCATAGTTCCATGACATGGGCACTGGAACTCGCTAACCATGATTGATCCTCCTGGAGACTTCTTTCTGATTGGATTTTCACCTTCATAGAGCCAAAGATCAGTTTTGCCATCGTTTGAGTAGAAGGTTGATTCGTCATGGGTTACCATGACAATCTTCCTTTGTCCTTCCGGTAGCCAAGGTTCTTGGATGACATGCTCTTGCCCTTCAGGATACGTTTCCATGAATTGCTTATATTCAATCATCTGTGCTGCCCACGTTTGACGATATTTCACCACATCTTCGCGCTCGTGACCGTCGACGTAAACGTCCTTTTTGTTCGTATGATACTTGTAGCCCCATTCATGAAGGTAATTGCTTAGGACAGAAGCTGATATTTGTCCTGGAAGTCCAAGGAGTGTCGGAATGACAATCTCGTTCAGAAACTTCAACAATTCTGGCAAGTCTCTATGCTGTGGTTTTGTTTCTTTCAGCCAATGCTGTGCTGCTTCAGCCACGTCTTCATCACTTAGAAGTGATAATCGCTTGACGTGTTTGCCTTGCTGATGTGGTGAAATGCGGCCAGTCTCGAGATACTGTTTGGCATAAAAACATCGAATTACCATGGGTCGATAATACTTGGATGGACATATCCATGCAATCCTAGCTGCTATTTCAGATGCTGCTATTGCTCCTTTGCCTCCAACGCGTTCGCGGAAATACGCATGGACCGCAATGTATTTTCTCAGCTCAAAGTCATTCAAGCCCCTTTCCGCCTCTTTCTTAATGTTCATTCGGGGAACAACGAGAGGTTCCAGCCGTTCGCATGCTTCTTCCATAGTCATCATCGGCTTGTAGTCGAGCAGCGACTCTATCCATTCTTCATTGGCACTTGTCGTCTCTTGCGACGCTTCTGTGTCGGTTGTTTCAGCAGTGCTACGCATGAAATCGGTAATACGGTAAGACCCATTTGCCTTCTTTGCTGCTATTTGCTGCCGGTAGTACTTTGTCGTTCTTCCATTTCCCTAGTACGGGCCACGTGAGCACACTTCATTACTCGATCGTATACCAAAATCAGGTATAGAAGCAGTCGAATCAGGTTCATCGTCGATTGATGCAAGTATCTCGAAATCGTCAAGTTCCTGATCTTCAACAATCGGGATTTGCACAGTGCGATCCTCAAGTAACGGTGAAATGGATCCAAAATGCTTGTAAGTGGTATTGTTCCGCTGCTCTTTGGCGCGTCTTTGTCGCTTGTTTGGAGGGGGCATGGGTGTGATAAACGCAGGTTGTGATAGATAATAAGAGAAGGATAATTATTAAAAGACAATATGAAATACAGTGAGAGTCAAATATGAGATAATTTCACTAAATGAATTCACAACCCTTTATATACTGTTGGAGATGCTATCAAAACTTCCGTTCGGATGAACTGATAAATGGATCGCAGACATGCCGGGTTTCGGATGTTTCAAAGATGAAGAAGGATGGGAAGGTTGAGTTTGTCGGCCATGATAATAGTCATTGTCTTCCGATTGTAAAGAGTAATCTTTGCCTCGATCAGTGCGTTCCTTGTTTGGTGAAGTCTCACTTTTGTCTGTGCTGGAATTAGTATCCGCTCTTTGACAGGTACACTTCACTCAACTCAGATAATGTAGATTGAAACTAAGTACTGACAATGGTTGGTCCTGAGTTATGATTCTCGATTCTGATTCATGTTTAAGAGATTATCGATATTATATTGCAACGAAGTATTGACAATAGTTGGTCCTGAGTCATTCTCGATTGTGATCCATGTTTGAGAGATTATCAATATGGTGCTAATTATGTAATATTTGATTCATCCATGTGTGAGGTGTTCTCTCTACTGCATTTTAATGGTTACGAAGAAGATGGTGGAGTGGGTTGAGTTATTTGGATCAAACTCAAAGTAGTGTAGTTTCACCACAATGAGCGAGTATCAATGAAGGAAACACAACCCTTGTGAAAAAGCAGTATGATGATGAGGATAACATGTTTGTGTAACCATGACAAATACAATGTTACACAGGCTGTAATAGCCTACATCACCTCACTGATCTACCCCTCCCACCTTGTCGAATTCTTGGGTCTATAGGGTTTAATCCTTAATTGTAAATTCTTAAAAGGTTTTATTGTTTAAAGATAAATCATTGTTTAAACATGTTTAGGAAAAATAAAAAATTAGATTATAATTTTTTTATTTTTAAAACTTTTATCTTTTTTTTAAACTTTTATCTTTTTTTTTAAACTTTTTTTTTTAATTCTTTGAAAGGTTTATGTTTCATATAAACCTTTTTAAACCTTTTAAAGATTTATATCCTTTAAGGTTTAATATTTAATTTGAAAAGTAGCGGAGCGGTAGTGAGCATACCCCCCCTTTAGTTGAGGACGAAGGACGAAAACTAACTTGTCAATGAGATTTAGAGTCGGGAGGTGAAAGGAATAACTAAAATTAATTTACTGTTTACAGTAAAATTAATTATTATGGATTGAACCTCTATATAGTAAATTTTCATATTCCGACAAAACTTTGATGGCTATCAGAGCTCTCTAAAACACCTTTTTTCATAAAGTAACGAGTAAGAAATGCTTATAATATGCTATTAAACACATCTTGCTGGTTAGAATCTCAAAAAATTCACTTTAGACAACTCTGATACACTTTCTTTTTTTGGGTCGGTATTTCAAATATATTAACGATTCAAGTCAGTATGCACCATACTAATGCACGCCTTCATTATACCATTTCATACAACACAGTTCGTACTTTATACCTTTTGAAGCTGCTGTCGCTGCCAGATGTTATATATAGCTAGAAGAGCGTAAGTTTCCCTTTTTTCATTTTATCTACTGTATACCATTTATCTATAACCCTGACTAACTACAATCTACCACCCATCTCATCGTGCCACATGTACACTACGAACTTATTCATGCCTTGCTAAGGCTTCCTAACGTGATGAAATGGAGTGCTACTATTACGGCTGACTCATATGGATGATAAGGATCAAGGCCTTATAGGTATATGTATCTTTGTTAGTACTCTTTTCCTATGATATATGACGAGCTTCGTTGTCTCTGCACCATTGGTATATATCAAACTGCTCCTTTCGCAGCCGGTTTTTAACTCCTTCATCCTATGAATTATGCATTCTGGATTCTTCACTAACAATCTTCATTGTGTCTTTTAGGTATGTTATCTCCAAAATCGTCTATGAACATCTCCTTCTACACTGCTTTTGCTTTCACTTATAATTTGACTCAACATGCATTTCTCCGTAGCAGGACTGCCATCCTTTGCACTATCTCTTTTCGACTACAGCCTTCCTTTTTAAAATCATTACATAACATAGACTTACATTTGATGACGTTCTTTTAATGTTCTATAAAGCATAATCTTGTATTGATTTTTTATACAAAATATAATAAAAACGGTTGTGGACACCCACAATAATATATATATTACAGTGAACCCCCGCTTTTTGCACCCCCGTTTATTGCAGATCCCCACTTATTGCAACTTTTTTGAGCAGATTCCCGCTCAACACTTAGTAAAATTGCAGATTCCTCGGTTTTTGCAGATTGCAACTTGGAAATCGGGACCTGCAATTTCCCGCTTCAGCCTTATATATTGTATATTAATCTCAAACTTCAGAGACAGTGAGACTCGAACCAGTGACAAAAGAGATACACTATTGTATTCTATTATTTAAGAGCTTTTAAACTAAATAAGGAAAAATGTGATTGCCAGCTTATCGATCCCACTTGTGTAACATATTCACATTTTGCAGTTCCTCAGATTTTGCAACTTTTTTGACGGTATTCCCGCTGTTGCAAAAAGCGGGGGTTCACTGTACACATGACCATGAATATAAAAACCAATAGCATGCTTTGTCCGTTTACTATATGTGTGATAAAAAGAACGAAAATATGCAATGCGTAATCCTTCTTTTTACGAACCTACTACAGAAGGCACCCGGTCCAAATGCAATGTATAGTAAGACCGTTATAGATATCTACATGTATGATGTAATCAAATTATGAGCTTGGGGGACTACATGCGCATAAAAATATCAAGGTGTAAAAAGACCTTGATATTTACTCGAAAAGCTAAATATTAAGGTGTTTGAAAACACCTTTATATTTTATAGAAAAGCTGTATATCAAGGTAATATCAAGCTCTTTTCTACCCCTTGATATTCCCCTGCAAGCCCAGTGCTACTAAGTAACTGCCATGGCAACTCTATATCTTGTTGCTGGCATGAACAAGTCGACTGGACGCGACATGGGGAAAATAGCCTCTATTGACAATGCAACGAAACATTGTATACCGTCCAAAGGAAACAAGTAGGTCTCGCGAAGGGTTGTGGCGGTTGGTGTGGAGGATGTGTTCTTGGAGGAATTTGTTGAACTATTTGCCTTTTTCTGATTCAAAATGAATAGCAGTGGCGAAACGTTCGATATCCTCCACGATGTGATGCAAGATGTGTAGCTTGGGTTTGTTACCCATCTTACTATTGGCGGTCATATTTCCTTGCGCAATAAGGAAATTGTCGACAACACCAATCATAGCCGTCAATTCCTCCGTCTTCTTTTCAGCAGCAGCTTGTACATAGAGAACTTTGTTTCTATCTTGGACATGAATAATAGCGACATGACCTCTCCATGTACACGGAAGCAGTCAAAGAACGCCTGGAGACCCTCCATTTTCTCCTCGCTTTTTGCTGACCAACCATGATGGAGGAGATCGTTGAGGATGACGGCTGCTTGCTGGCTAATGACCTTGTAATCGCGACCGACAAAGGAACGGCGAAGACGCAGACTACTGCTGAGCATGCGACGGAAGGCTTTCGAGTCGTAGCTGCGGCACTTGAGCTCGAGGTCTTTGAGCTCGTCGCTGTCAAGATAATTGCAAAATTCAAGCAAGAGATATTTGGTAACTCCCAGCATCGTGGTGTGCAGTATCTCTACTAGGCAGTCTTTCGTAATGTCAAACGCCTCGAGGTTGCCCAACGCCTCTACACTAGTCAGTTTATATCCTACAGCAGTAGGATTCGTTGTCATGGTGTCATTTGGCAATCGCACCGGATCCTCCAGATCAAGACCTATTGACAGCATTGCAACGTCAGTAATATTGCGAGGTAGAGCTGCCTAGTGCTCATCACATCCTTTATAGTAGTAGCACTTGCGACAAGGGAAAGTTGAAGCAAGGCCTTTGCTACACACGAGTTCGGCGTGCCGTGGATTGTCGGCCAAATAAAGCACAGCGGCGCCACCACCAACACGTCCTGATTGCTAGCAGCATCGAACATCACCACACCCTTTTCAAGCTCGCACAAGTCCTCGACAATAAAGGGAAGCATCTCCAAAGCAGTCAATTTGTTGTGGACAGCGATCAAGTGCGTGTTCTCCCGTTTGTTGCGTTCAGTGAGTAGAAGCGCAGCGGGCGTTAGAGACCAGCTATCGAACTTGTTCCATTTTTTTGATCGGTTGCCGCTAGTGTCATCAATGAACAAGTTCACTGGTACGATCTTGACAGGCAGCCGACGATCGTAACGCAGACCGATTCTGAAATCACTATGCTTCGTAAAGTCAATAGGGATGAACTCGCCGCTGTCGAAATCGCATATATCCCCAGCAGCACCGGAACTGGTCACCTTTGCAGCAACGTGCTCAAGATAATGCCATTTGCAATTGGCATCATAATCAAGGGCAAGTCTATCGATTGGCACTGTTATGTAGTATAGATGTTCAGGATCGCTCTCGTAGGAAAGTACGGCTACTTCTATGTTACCCTGCTTTTTGGCCAGTTTGACGGGACAGATGTCGGCAAATGTAATACCATGCTTAGTGTAGAACTTTGCAATTTTGCACGTTGTTTGCTGCCCGATGCCGATTATTTTGGCATAATCACCAACCCAAAGCATTGCTCCTACAGAATTGTAACGCACGGATGCTGGAATAGATTGCAGGTGTTCCATTTACTGCCTTGCGTCAATTCGATTCGCTGGTCAGGCGTTTTGTCGGGTAGAGCACTCAAACTCGAAGAGACAGTTGGATCAGCGTTGAGGAGCTTTAAGCAATCTGATGGCTTATGCATATGTGCCGTAACTTTGACGGTTTCGTCTGTATTAGGCTTGCTGATCTCTGCTTTGACTGTTGTTATTCTTATTTTTGGCACTTTGCTTCGCTTAGCATACGATGGATCCATCATCCAACGAACAGATGGCACTTTGAGGTCCTTATCCTCACGAAACATCACGGCTACATCTTCGAGAAGACTTTTCAGCTGCTTTTTAATCATCCTGTCTTTCAGGCGATCGTCTGCGGGAAGAAGGCAGCAAGACGAAATTGCAACTGGTTCTCGAAAGGATACCAGTCTTCGTTGGTCTCGTAGTCGACGCTGAAATCGAGCGGATTATCACCATCATCATCACCTTCGTCGATTTCATCGTCGCTGCCACCATCACTCTCCACATCAGCAGCGAACTCGGCATTAGCACCGGATTCCTGCCACCGAGAGAGGAAAACACCGTACGACTGACGCAAAGCAGCAATGTCGACCGACTCGTCGTCACTGTCATCGTCGTCTTCGACGTCGTCGTTGCTACCACTATGCTGCTGCTGGTGCTCCTCTCCCGAATTGGTGCTGTCAACGTCCATATCCTCAGCATTAGAAGCCGAAGCACGGACGATGCAGGCATCATAGTCAGCAACATTCACCTGATGTTTCGATGAGCTAACATGAGTTTTCCAGTTTCCTAAGCCATCTCCAAGCTTGATGACAGTGTTACAAGGAACACATGTTTTGGTTTTAGGCTGCTTCTGAGTTTGTGCGTTAATGGAGAAGACGTTGAAGGACATGGTCGAATGGAGATGGTTGTAATTGAGAATAAAGGTGAGTGCAAAAGAGAAAAAAAAAGGTTAAGTGCTGAGTTAAATTAAGAATGCCTCAGCTCAATTTCCGTCTCCCTTTTTCTCCACCTTCTTCTTGCCCACCATCTTTTGCAATTCAGGTAACAATGTCTTACTTATTTTCTTCGTTTAAGACCATTGAAACCTAAATTAATATAGCATCTTCTTAGATGTTCTCAAACTAATCTGTAGGCTATTATAAAACAAGGTAAGAATGCTTAGTTGCTTGTTTGAAATTTGAAAAAAGCTCTCTTTAGTGACTAATCTCTTTTTGAATTAATAGTCATGATGGTGCTATAAGTGCTTTTATTGGAGACTCTCTGTAAGTATACGTTTATTCCTTTAGGGCATGGGCTATTAAACGGCATGGAAATCGCTGATATAAGTTTCTGTTAAACCATAGGCTAACTATAGGCTATATGAAGTACATGCCGATTTATACTGCTCATATCTTTGGTAATTTGAAAATGATGACGCGTTGACAAAACCTATATAAGCTATTAAGGCTAATCATCATCTTTTTAAAAGCAATACTAGAATGGCATAACCTCAAGTAACAGATTCACAACTGTTTTTTGAAATTCTTTTTGCAAGCTTGAAAGCGTCATCGATTATTTTATTAGTGTGTTTAGTTACGCAGTATCCATAAAATTTAGCCCATAATTATTTTCAATAAAGGTTTTTTTTACGCCAATCCTATTCCAAAATGCAAAGCCTCATCATCTGCATCTCATCGTAAATGCATGAGGGGTGGGGGGACCTGGTTCTTTTTCTGCTGTCCCAATATGGTAGCTACATGCGATAACTCAAAAAGGCAACTGGTTTCCTCTTTTTTTTTGCACGGGTGTGTACATCCTATAATATAATGATGCTTCCCAATAAGAAGATTGACTACTTGAATACAAGTACCTTATACATATTATATGTATATATAGGTCACAACGGGTCAACGGGCTGACCCGCAGGTCAGAAAAGCATCAACCTAACCCGTTGACCTGTCCTTAACCCGCAGGTTAGATTGCGACCCCTATGTAATACTACTCAATCCTTTGACTTTGCTATTACCATCCACATTCTCTTCTAAATGACAATGCTACTGCTATTCACATCCTCTTTTATAGTTTAAAAATAAAGTGTATTTATACTAGTCTCACTGCATAGTAATAGTTTTTGAACAAAAGAATGATTTTCATGTCTAGTTTTACTTTAAAGCTCAATAAAACTAAATATTGCTTGCTGAAAAAAAAATAGCAGCTACAGGAATCGAACCTGCGCCTTCCCAAGCCTCAACTGGATTGGGAAGGCGCCATAGTCCACTCGACCATGGCAGCATACTAGTATATTTCAGCTATTGCGTTGCAACTATACCGCACAATTATAAGAAAGGGGTGTGACTGCCATACTTCTGGAGTGTATGTTTAGACCAAAAATAAGCTCACAAAAATAGTTTTCTATATAAGGCAGCTTCAGTGGCTATGTGACTGCTATTGCCGTTTGAGTATGTTGTTGCCATATATGATAGATACATGTACTGCAATTTACAGCACTCTAGCTACAATATTGCACCTTCTAGAGGTCTTAATACACCTTAAATAAAGCCACTTTCAGTGATTTTTATACATCCACATATGTAATGTCTAAAATAAGCAATGTGCCTGTCTTCTATAAAAGCATACTTAGATGTATATACATCATATATATATCCGTACAGGGTTTCATAGCAATAGCAATACTAATAGATGAGCTATGGTACATGAAAGGAGAGATACTTAAGGATGGATTAACTAAAAAACACCTATATACTCGCTGCTGGGCTGGAACTGGCGACCTCTCTATTCAAGATCCATTAGTTAACCAACTCTACAACTGTGCCCATTCTAAAAATGTAAACTTGACTTGAGTGGTAAACCATCCAAAGTCGCTACACCGAAAATGATTCTAAAGCCCATTGGAAGAAGATGCTTTCCCATACATGCAGTGGTGGTAACCATGACAACCGCCGCTTTACCCCTTTCAACCCTTTTCCCATGCTTCCTTTCTTTCCTTTACTGCTTTTGCTACGCCCTTCCTTTTCTATTACTCCTCCTTTTACTTTTCGCTTCTTCTTGTTTACGCTTCCCTTTTCGTTTTCACGCTGTCACTCCACTCGACTTATTCTTTCTTTTTTACGTGTGCTACATTCTTCCCTTTTCATTCACTCTTATCATTTTCCCACCCATTCCCTTTTTGTTCCCATAGTTCCCTTTGCGGACTAGACTATGATTATAGATTTTAAGCAAATTTATAAATATTCGGAGTTTCAATTTGTGCATAATTAAAATTATTTTTAATATAAAAATTGAATTTTGTATCTATAAAAAAATAATAATTACAAAAAGGTTAATAAATTTATTTTAATAATTCATTAGAAAAATAAATGGAGGGGAAAACAAACATTATGTATAATACTCTAGAATATTCATGGATTGTAGAGAAAACTACATAGCCCGTTGATACGATTTTTATACTAATATTTATTAAAATAAATCGTGCACATATTAATACTTGGTACGTTAGGCTTATCTTTATATTATCATACATAATTATAATTTGCACTGTGGCAAGCAGAATATCACTGGTACAATTCATTTTCGGTAGCGCTACCAATATAGGCAGAGTATTTCATTTTTTATGTGAAATATAAAAAAATAAAAAAACAACAAAAAAAGGGAATATTAGAATTTTCAACAAATTAATCTGATAGACAGTACTAGAGTACCATTATACCCCAAAAAAAAGAAAGGATACATTGTATCCTTTTTTTTTCTAATACCATTTTGGTATTTAAATATATACTATTGTATATATTTTTTTATTATAATATATTTTATTTATTTTATTTATATTATTTAAATATTTACACTAATAACTTTTTTAATAATTTTTTTTCTGTTACCATTATCAAACACATATTCATCTATCATTTCATCATCACTATCACTAATATTTTTTTCTATATTTTCATCATTATCATTAATTTCAAGTTTTAAAAATTCTTTATGTAAATTTACTATTTTATTATAATTTTCATTTACTTCTCTTTCACTTGAAAATATAATATTTTGTTTGCTATTTTTTGATGGAAATTCAAATCCATCACTATACTATAACCGATGATAGGGCTCTTCTTTTATATTATATTCTTCTACCATTAAATTTATATTTTTTAATAAATATGCTATACGGAACTGTAAACTATAATATTTTATGTCTGAAATTTGTAATGCAGGATTATTATTTGAAAACCTTTTAAATTTAGATGCAAGTACAGAAAATTGGTTCTCTATTTCAGATCTAAAACTAACAAATTTTTTTATTAAAATTTTTTTCATTAATAGTTAATTTTTTATCTTTTTCTTTTCTAATTGGATATTGAAAATTATAATTATAAAACTCATAACCAGATGTTAATGCATCTTCAGTGAGAGTATTTATAAATAAATCATAACCACCATCAGTTCCTATATAGTCTAATTCATTTATTTTTTTATATAGTTTCATATTAAGAAACATTGTTCCATCATTACCCTTTGCACATTTTTGACTTTTAGATGTAAATATTATCATTTGATTCATATCACATAAAATTTGTATTCTTATTCCTTTTCCTTTTAATTTATAAGAATATAAATCCTTTGAATTTTCATCAGGATAATAAGACTTAATTTTCGAATCATGTCCATCTATAAATAAGGTTATATTTTTAAATCCAGTAGGATTATTTATTTTTGCAGCTAATATTCTTATTTTTATATTTGAAAATATATTTTCTAAATCATATTTAACTTTTTTATTTATTCTTATATAATCTGTTATCTAAAATGCTTTATATAATCTATAAAATGAAGAATATAGTATAAATTTTTCCATATCTGTACCATTTTCACCACATATAATATGATATAATAATAGCAATTTTTTTTTTAATTTCTCTATAAGATGCTGGATATTAATTTACACCATATAATATAACTAGAAAATAAAAAACAGCAATATATCCAAGTTTATCTAATAATTCATTTTTTATAATTTGTATAGTATTATTTTTAAAATTTTTAATCTCAGTTCTATGATTATATTTATTTAATATTTCAGGCTATGATTTATTTGAAAAATCCCATTTATTAGCAATTATTTTTCTATTTCATTTTTTAATGTATCATTTAATGGGTTATCAATATCTATTTTTTATTTATATAATAAAAATTTATTTTTATACTTATTTAAATATTAAAAATATTATTAATTATTAAAAACTTTTATAAATTTTTATATATTATTGAAGCTAATAATATATGAACTAGTGTCCTTTTCGTCACTCTTCCAAAGAGTTTGTCATTGTCATTTTGCTTTCCCCTGCTTAAACATGTCCGACATAGATTTATACTGATCCCACTACTTAAAGCAAGTTCCTTATTCTGCCCCGACTTTAACTTTGGGCCCCCCCCAGTTTTCAATTTTTTTGAAAGTCAGATAGGTGAAGGGTAGCAGGCACAGAATAAAGGGACTTGGAGAAAAAATTGAGTGCAGCAGTATATGTTTTGTCAGCGACCAAAAAAAAGCATTGTAACTACATGGTCTGCCATTCATCTTGAGACAAGGTAATTATGAAAGTGCATCTGTAAATTTTAAAGCTCATTGAGAACGGGGAGCGGTAGTAAATAGCACAGGGAGAGCACTTACGATTTGCGGCAGAAATAAGCATCTGCACTTTTTTACTAACGGTCACTGTCAGGCCTGCTCAAATCAATTCTAATAGACACAACTGTAACAGCGATTCGAGATGAAGTTGGATTCAACACGTAATTATAATATATGCGGTGAGATGGAGGTAAGAACGAACGTATATATTGGATATACATAGGTGTGTGCGCGCGTGTGTGTTTGTTGGTATAGCATTGCGGTAAAAACGAAGGCCTTTCTTGTCTTTGTTCTTGCTCCAAACACACACGATCATTTTGCCGATTCCTTTTACCATCGACGTCGACGCTTCCACCATTCAATAATCCAAACGTCGATGGCCCTTGATGAACGACGAAAAACATACAAGAACTTGTTACGGCGTGTTGGTACTCGATGCGCAAATACTTTTACAATACTCGTTTCCATACCTCGCGTATAAACACATACAATGTCCAACCCGTTTGGCATCGCCATCTCAAGGAATGGTCAAGGCTTATTTATTGTAATCTACAATGCTGATGGTAAGTGCTGCAAGTGTTTTCTAAGTTTTTATAATTATAAAGGGTGCATAAGTGTCTAATATTACTACTGTTCCTTGCTCTATCATACCGCCTCTTTCATTTCAGCAACCAGCAAAGATATCGGTGCAGCTAATGGGTACGCATATCTTATGAAAGAATGGGTGGGATGCACATCCATTATGCTATTGAGCGGTCTATGTTATGTTACATACTGCACTTATTTTATAGCCCCGGAAACGCGCTCCCTCAAAGGATAGTATCAGTGGTTGGATATAGGAGGGATAAATAAACGGTATACAGTAGCCGCATTTAATAAATAATTGATAGTACATGAAGAAATATACAATGATGCAGTGATTGGGCACCTTTATTTAAAGTGTTTTAGATATAGCATTGACGTGACAAAAAAAAAGTTTTTTCATCGAATATGTGGTATTGTGGAATCAATTGTTATGTCAGATTATTAAAAAGGCAATACTGACAATGTTGTACACGTTTCTTGTTCCTGATCCCTAATCTCATACCTACATCTCGAAATCTCAAACATGAGCAACATCCCAAACGCTTCAACTATTACTCCTACTAGTACTACTACTACCCTCCCAGTTTTGATCTCGGCCAACCTTGCCCAGGCGCGCCCTGAAAAAGTTGCCTGTCTTGTGTGGGAGCAACGCTTGAAGCAGCAACCACAGGAAACTGGTGAATGCTGGGTGTACAAAGACAAGTGGTCCCGCGAGGATGAGGAAGCGAAGAAGCAGAAGAAAGCAGAAGCGGCAGGCGAAGGTTAATATGGACACGCATAAAATAGAAAATTTAGCACAAATGTTTACACATGATGCAGTAGGCGTTCATGAGCCAAAACGACAGCGCAAGGTGACGAAGCTTTGGACGATCCGTTACCGCTGCCATCGTGCAACTCTGAGCTCCAGTACTGTGGAACTCGATCAAGAGAACTACGATGTAGATGGTGTTAAGCGACGTCCAGTTCAGAAAAAAAGCAAGCAAGTTGGATGCACAGCTAAGCTTAAGGTCACTTGCTATGCTGATGATCCTAGCTATGCTCATTTTGAGTATACTGGTGACCATACTGGCCATACACCCGGCAGCGTTGAAGATGTACAATATCTGCGAAATACACCAGAGGTCAACCAACGAATCTTGGAAGAATTGCGCAAAGGATATAACGTTCGTGATATCAGAATGTACCTGCAGCATGAATATCAAGCATTGCCGAGCAGCAGCCGTGCAGCACACATCAATACTGTTGATGTCTATAATATATATTATAGATATCGGCAGGAATTGTGCTCGAAAGCTGAAGATGATTTTGCTTCAGTTGAAGCATGGCTCAATGATTTCCGCTCCCAAGGCTATCATGTTTGGATCGGTGCTAATCCTAGCTACACAACAAATGCCGGAACTCCTAGCCAACAGCTTTCGAAAGAGCACTTTGCTTTCGGATTTGTTGCTCCATGGCAAAAAGAACTTTTGTTGGGTACCTCTGGAAAGTTTATCTGTTTGGATGCAACCCATGACGTCTCCCAATATCCTGAATGTGTCCTATACACGATGGTTATTCGTCACCCTGTAGTTGGCCGTGGCGTTCCTGTTTCATACTTGCTGACCACTGATAAGTCATCGACTCCTCTGATCAGTTGGTTCCAGTCATTGGCTTCTCTCGGACTTGATCCTGCTCGCTTTACGATCGATCGTGATTTCGCCGAAGACAACGCCATCACATCAGTTTGGGCGCAATCAACGATTCAACATTGCCTATGGCATGTTAAGCGCGCATGGAATAAAAATGTTCAATCCAAGGTTGTTGGCATGAGAGGTCGTACGATTGTGCAAGCCAGAGAATATATCCGTGGTCGTTTGGATGAAATCATGTACGAAAAAGACAAGGAGAAATTTACGTCGATTTTCCAGTCATTCCTTGGTGAAATGGAGAAAACGCAGCCATCCTTCCATGTGTATTTCGTACGCGAATGGGTTGACAGTCTAGGTGGCAGTGGATATCAGCGTTGGGCGGCGTGCTTTCAGCCAACAGTATACACCAATATGCAAACGAATAACTACGTCGAAACCTGGCATAATCAGTTGAAGACAGAATATTTGAAACGCAAACGCTTGCATCGACTTGATGTTTTGCTTGAAATTCTTTCTTCTGATGTGGCGTTTGATATCCTTAAGGAGGTAAAACGGCTACTCGCGAACGTTGGCAAAATGGGTCCTTATGAGCACGCTATGTGTAAAGAAGAACAAGAAGCCGAAAAAGTGAATCGTGCAGAGCTCCCCTCAAAAGTCCATGTGGTGTCTGCAACGAAGTATACAGTTCAATCCTTTGTTGACAGCAGCACTACTTACAATGTAAATCGATTTTCATATAGTCATTTCCATGTTTCATTTCTTATTCTTATTACTTACTTTATATACTATCTATTCTAATAGGTCATATCACGTAATAGCCAACTCATTTCTTGCTCGTGTCCAAAGTTTGATAGATCGTTGCTCCCTTGTAAGCACATGTTTTTGGTGGAACAGCATGTAAAAACCGTCACTGTACGTCCATCTATGGCCACCCACCAACATTGGATCGAGCATGCCACTGGATCAACGTCCCAAGCACAGCCGCACCAAGGTCAACGTCTTCCAACGCCAATGGATAAGCTCAAGGACATTTACCAACAGATATCACAGGAAACAACAGCAATAAGGCGCCTTCTGGAGAAATCCACTGTTCACGATGGGCAAGAAGCTGATTCTGTTGATGCTGTAATGGCCCGAATGACTAAACTTGCTGAAGATGCATCGAGCGTCAAAACCGATCTGAACAACATCCTATCCCTACCATCCAATGCCAACTTCCACCGCCAAAACAATTCTTGATCACCATTTCCTTTATTTCATCTTATTATCTATAAATATATCGTATAAATTATCAGCCAACTATATAAAGTATCACCTATTATTGCTTTCATAAAGTACTTACAATACAAACGATGAAAGACAATCCCACTCTTTTCTTTTGTCCCTCCTATATCCAACCACTGATACTATCCTTTGAGGGAGCGCGTTTCCGGGGCTATAAAATAAGTGCAGTATGTAACATAACATAGACCGCTCAATAGCATAATGGATGTGCATCCCACCCATTCTTTCATAAGATATGCGTACCCATTAGCTGCACCGATATCTTTGCTGGTTGCTGAAATGAAAGAGGCGGTATGATAGAGCAAGGAACAGTAGTAATATTAGACACTTGTGCACCCTTTATAATTATAAAAACTTAGAAAACACTTGCAGCACTTACCATCAGCATTGTAGATTACAATAAATAAGCCTTGACCATTCCTTGAGATGGCGATGCCAAACGGGTTGGACATTGTATGTGTTTATACGCGAGGTATGGAAACGAGTATTGTAAAAGTATTTGCGCATCGAGTACCAACACGCCGTAACAAGTTCTTGTATGTTTTTCGTCGTTCATCAAGGGCCATCGACGTTTGGATTATTGAATGGTGGAAGCGTCGACGTCGATGGTAAAAGGAATCGGCAAAATGATCGTGTGTGTTTGGAGCAAGAACAAAGACAAGAAAGGCCTTCGTTTTTACCGCAATGCTATACCAACAAACACACACGCGCGCACACACCTATGTATATCCAATATATACGTTCGTTCTTACCTCCATCTCACCGCATATATTATAATTACGTGTTGAATCCAACTTCATCTCGAATCGCTGTTACAGTTGTGTCTATTAGAATTGATTTGAGCAGGCCTGACAGTGACCGTTAGTAAAAAAGTGCAGATGCTTATTTCTGCCGCAAATCGTAAGTGCTCTCCCTGTGCTATTTACTACCGCTCCCCGTTCTCAATGAGCTTTAAAATTTACAGATGCACTTTCATAATTACCTTGTCTCAAGATGAATGGCAGACCATGTAGTTACAATGCTTTTTTTTGGTCGCTGACAAAACATATACTGCTGCACTCAATTTTTTCTCCAAGTCCCTTTATTCTGTGCCTGCTACCCTTCACCTATCTGACTTTCAAAAAAATTGAAAACTGGGGGGGGCCCAAAGTTAAAGTCGGGGCAGAATAAGGAACTTGCTACTTAAAGGGGCCAAAGATTCAACCTCAAAATCCACCTAGTCTATATAAGAGTATACTATATATTCAATAGTAAATTTGTCATATCACTATCATGTATTAAGTAAGTAAAGTTTTTCATCATAGTAAATCGTGTTCCTGAGCCGTATCTGATGTTAAATGTCTAAAAATATTGTGGAGTCCACCTAGGGTCTACCTAGGTGGACTCAAAATACTTATTCTGCCCCAAATTTAACTTTGAAAGTCAGTTGCGAGAGAGTATAAAGACAGTTGAAAAAAACCGTTAAAGTGTACTTGTCATCTTGTTTCATAAGAGAATTGTATATTTCAACTATATGAAAGGTAAGTAAAGAGAGAATGGGAGGGGCAAGATCTTACTACTACAATAAGAAAAACAAAAATGGAGGTGAAAAAGGAAGTTGTAAAGAAGTAATAATAACAAACCAAGTTTATTTCTTATATGAAAAGTGGTTTGTTTTTTACCTCCATTTTTGTTTCTCCTCTTGTAGTAGTAAGATCGTGCCCCTCCCATTCTCTCTTTACTTACCTTTCATATAGTTGAAATATACAATTCTCTTATGAAACAAGATGACAAGTACACTTTAACGGTTTTTTTCAACTGTCTTTACACTCTCTCGTAACTGACTTTCAAAGTTAAATTTGGGGCAGAATAAGTACTTTGTAGGTGGACTAGGTAGACTCGGTAGAGTATACCTTCTGCTCAACAGTAAATAGCTTATATCTTCGCAATGTACTAATTAGGTAAAGCTTTTCATTATAATAAATCGTGTTCCTAGGCCTTTTTTGATGCCAAATATCTAAAAATATTTTGGAGTCCACCTGGGGTCTACCTAAGTGGACTGGGTGGACTGGACCTACGGAGAATGAATCATATTAATAATATTTGTTATAAATAACAAAATTATATATAATTCTATTCTGTCAAGCTAAGCGTCGATCCAGTTGGTCTAGCTCAAAGGAGGGTATGCTCATTACCATTCCGCCAGTTTATGAAATTTTTATATTCATAAAGATTACAAAAATATTTGGTGATTACAAATTTCATTAAGGATTACAAAATTGAAACAACTATATTTTTTTAAATATAAAATTTTTGAACTTATTACATTAAAAAATATTATAATTTATTAATAATCTATAAATCTCTTGTTTTTCTTTAACTATGAGTTATATCTCTACTAAGTAATTACCGTGGCAACTCTATAGCGATCAACGTCGTTATATCTGAATTGATTGCCGCTCGCCGTTTGACGCTGGGATCATCGCAATGTAATAGCTATGAAGTCTTTGTCAATTATCGTTTGCCGTGCAGACACTATTTTTACGAGTTTAATGATCAAGAAATCTTGCATCCCAATATATTTGACAAAAGATGGAAATTGGTGTCAAGTACAAGTATGTAACTTATAATGTCGCAGCTAAAGTCAATATTTTAGTATGGAATTAACAGCTCATATATCATATAGCAAAAGTATCTAAACAACCTGTCATCGAAGAACTTGGAACCGATATCAACGATGTTGAAGAAGATGCGTTGGAGCTAGATTATTAAGAGCTTAAAGATCGAATTGACAACTTATTTATCGATGCACAGACGGCTCAACAAAAGCAAGACTTGATATCATGTATACATATGGCTTTAGATCAGTACAAACCAGTACCCATCAAAGATTTAGAGTTACTGACCGCTGTCAAAACCAAAGGACGACCGAAGGGTGCTATTGGGTCGAGGCTACCATCTTACTTTGAGATTATCGAACAAGATGTGAAAGGAAAAGAAAAATCAGAAAGAAGAAAAAAAACTGTTACTGAAAAAAACGAATCCAACCCAATGGTCAAAAAAGAAAACTTACAATGATTGAGAATGGTTCTGAAGAGCTTTGGCCAAACAAAAAGTGTAGTATACAGGCTCTACATGATCAAAGGTATAGGCATATATTTGCCTAGTAGTGGTTTAATATATATGAACTTACACCGTTTGCTGTGTAGCTCGACAATACATCCAGATATTCTATTGTCGTACATTACAGACTCGGTCGAGATAAATCCGGACAGATGGTGTGGGTTCAGAACTTTGTCGTATCTCGAATATAAAAGCAATCAAGATAAATACGCCGACATCAAAAAAAGAATGCATGAGTACGTGGTAGCTAAGGGAAAAAGCATTTGTTTGTCTTACATCTGTGGTGGCAGCTAGACGGAATATAAAAAACTGGTCAAAAGGATGTCTTATGGTGTCGCCTTTGGTGATATTGAGGCCGACTGTCCCAAGGAGTACTGGTTTGACGGAAGCGTGGATATTCAGTTGGTAGCCAATGCTTTGGAGCGGCTGATTGCTTGCTATACATCTGGTCCATGGGCGAAATATCATCCGCCGTTGCTGACATTGCCATACTCTGTACTTTCGGGCAAACGATATAGTCTCCTGCCGTTCGTTATGCATTTCATGAATGGGAACCATTAGGAGCCGGTCTTGCTGCGATCATCTGTTAAAATGCGATGGCCCCCGATATCACAGCGACATAAGCAGCAATAGAACGAGATCAACCTAGGTCACGATCACAAAACGTTTTGGAGGTACCTGCATATCAAAAAAACAATGGATCAAGATTCAACAGCAATCAGCATAGAAAAAAGAAGACAAGCGTCGCCCATTCTGATTTTAGATGAATCTGATTGCGATATTGATATGTGGGGCGATTATCATGGTACCTATAACTTGCCGCTCCGTATCTTTGTATTCTAGTAACTCTGAACACATCTGTTATACTATCTAGATCATGGTACAATAGCATGTCCCCATTGTCAAACACACCTGCTATTACCGTTACCTCCTGCTATATAGAAGCAGTACGATGAATATATACAAAAAGAAGAGAAGCATAAGAAACAAGACGAACGCCGCATTAAAGAACTTTCAACGTCTCGTCGCCGCTGCTTCGATGAAGCACAGATTAAACCCAGACCAGTTCGCTTTACTGAGCAATACAACTTCTGCAGCATTCATAGGAAAGAAATGTTAATCAGACCAGAAGGAATCGCCTAAGGTTACCCAGCTTATATCGATTTTGCGACCTTGCCTTTACGTGTAATGAATTATGTACCAGTTATACAAGATATCATAGTCGGCAAAACCGAAAGCACATTCAAATCGATAGAAACCGAATTCTACAGCCAATATAGCCGAAGTGTTGCACGATCCATATTCGTACGAATGGTAAGGGCTGAAAAATCTTTAGTAAGTACAAAGCTATCACTCATAAAATAACTTACTAAATCATTGTTTAAAACAGCCTGGTTATATGGACCCCGTGGAATGCAAATCATTATGGATTGTTTGACGAAAGAACTATTGAAATCGAACCACCTGACAGCAGCAGATACAGCCCCGATGCCACCACTTCAGTTTGTTCAGCAGATTCTTGTTCCAGAGATAGCTGCACGACTTATCCAAGAAGATAAGAATGTTTCTTACGACGACGCAGTGGATATCATGAAAAAGAGTGCTAAATTCGGCAGTGCCATCAATCCCACCATAGATTCGGATGAAAGTGAAAGCAGTGATGAATGATTATAAAAAGCAACACGAATCATAACCCCTTATGCAGTTCTGCACTTTTTTTTGTGTCAAATGTCGTTTACCTCATCGTACTCGACGATTTATGCTCTTCTTGTCTCATATTTAAGCTCTTGTGCCTTGTCTCCGGATTAATTGTTCTTTACAATCATATCAAAACCTATTTTCCTGATCCCTTATTTCTTACTACATGTTTTGTTCTTCACCCTCCAAATATTCAACTATTTGGTGTACACATTATTATCATCTTACATTATATATACGTCGAATATTACATTGACCGTCAAAATTTTAACTGAATAGAATTATATGACAGCCCTAGCTCTAGCAAGTTTTAGAACACGAAATACAGGATATGTCTTTGCAGCCAATACCACCGTCATAGATATTAAAATGGTGAAAAAGCTTGGTGCACCGTCTACTCACTTTTCTATAGTCTTAGCTACGTTTTTTTGTGCTTACTTAGAAATCTTCTTGCTTGTGCTTCACTATATTATAGTACTTATGTTGGCACAAATAAGTTGTTTGCTAGCCATTTGGATACACGGTATGTTAACATTCCACGTTACACGGTATATATCATCATAGTTCTGTCGTACACAGGGTCTTTTAAATTGTGCAAGAGACGGTACGTACGACAACTGCCAAAGAAAATTGTCGTACGCAACATTAGTTTTTTGTTGTACACAGAGTCTTTCAAACTGTACGAGAGACGGTGCGTACAACAACTGCAGAATACTAAGCTACCAAAAAAAATGTCGTGCATGAGGTCAAGTTTTGTCGTGTGCATAGTAATTCCTAAAGTATAATACCATAAATGTATAAGCAATGGGATCATCTATAGACTTACTATATAAAAATATATGCTTTTATACTTATTGGAACGAGGAAAAAAAGCTGCATCTGATGGTATATTATTTATATGAAAATAATCAGAATTGGTTGGATAATAGCAAAAACCAGTTTTTCAAAAAACATTTACACTAAAGTTTGGCAAAAGGGGGTTTTAAACTCGTGCCTTCTACAAAAGGTAGGATATAAGGCTAGTGTGTTAGACCGGATCTATGAAAGAAAACACGGCGCGCACTATATATAGTATATAAGTAGTATATATATATAAGGAAATCTGTGTAATGTAAAAATACCCGATATAGTAAAATTGACGTCACTGAATCCCATAAAAGGTACATCGGAGTTTCAAACATATACTAAAAAAGGAGAAATGGGCTGAAAACCAACTTGAGTATAGAGAGTAACTGTTATTATTTGATGAAACTAAATGCTTTTATTTTTCGCATATAGAGTATTATTTTGGCTATCTACTGATTTTAGTTGCAAATCACAGTACCCAATAAGTAGCGTAGAATAATTTCTACAAACATTTTGCTTGATAGCTTTTTAAATTAGTAGTCTTACATAAGCTAATAAATATACATTTAAGAATAGAAAATTCAGCATATTATTTTCAAAACAAAGGTACAACGATACAGTCACATTTTTTTGGTTTTCACTGGGCCCTTTGGTATAAATTTTAAAGCAAACCAAACATGCTGGTAGCTGATGGTGTAGAGCTTTGGACTGGTGCTGGGTATAGTCAGGGTTCAAATCCTGCAGTGTACCTTTTTTGCTTGTTCAGCTTGTCGTCCTTTTTGTAAGATTGTACCATGAAGAATAATGACGACCCACGAAGGAATAAAAACGGAGGGGAGACCACAAAGAAGTAAGACCACGAAGGTATATGCACGAAGATAGATAGGTTATTAGATGCCCTTTTTATTTAATCAAGTTGACCCATATTTATACTATTTCTAAAACTATAAATATACATTTATACTGCTGCGGATATGATGATGATGATTACAATGATAAGCTGCGGATATAATAATAGCTATGAATAAAGGTATGACTCCGACGATTAGCGTTGCGCAGTAAAGAAGTATACTAAGTGGGCAGCTGCGCAACTTGATGACCGCAGTAAAAGAAATATGTACGGTTATTAATATAACCGAGTATTGTGCGACGACAAGCTTTACTTTTTTTTTGAATGTTCAAAATCTCCAAAGGTCAAGGGTTCAATTCCGGCAGCGACCAACTTTTCTTTATAGTAAAATTTTATAATATACTGAATGCAACTTTTTTTCATCAAAAATGAGAATATTTTATTTTAAAAAATCATTATTCTATTCCAATGAATCCCTTCCCTTATGACTCATAGTCATTCTGTTCCGATGAATATCCTTTTTTCCTTTCTTTATAACTCAATAGTTATTCCGTTCTGATGGGATATCCTTCTTCCCTTCTTTAATGACTCATAATTATTCTATTCCGATGGGATATCCTTCTTCCCTTCCTTTATGACTCATAATCATTCCATTCCGATGGAATATTATTCTCCCTTCCTTTATGACTCATAATCATTCGGTTCCGACGGGATATCCTTTTTCCCTTCCTTTATGACTCATAAACATTCCGTTCCGACGGGATATCCTTTTTCCCTTCCTTTATGACTCATAATCATTCCGTTCTGACGGGATATCCTTTTTCCCTTCCTTTATGACTCATAAACATTCCGTTCCGACGGGATATCCTTTTTCCCTTCCGAATGCTTCCGGTTAAAAAAGTATATAAAGGGGCAACTTTTGGTAAACCTCTCTTTATATTCCTTACTCACTCCCCTATTTGATTCCTATTGATCACTCTTATTGTTTACTTTTTTCACTACTTTACTATGTCTGCTACCTCTCCCTCTACCCCTCTTCCTACTGCTGCTAATGAAAGGGCTATTTGTATTCCTGACCTATTTGAGGTGATGCCTAAGTGTCTTGATGTCCAGAAAACTATAGAGTAAGTAGTAGTTATAGACTTTACTTTGTGTGATATTTAAAAAAAGTCATGAAGGTTGCTAATATATAGTAAAAGGTATATTCAAGAGCTTGGGATTATTCCAAAGGAGAAGTTCTGTGGTGATGGGCACCTTATGAAGCTGTCTGATAGCCCACGTGATGGTTTACTTTGGTCTTGTACTAAAAGAAGAACTTGTACTACTAAGCCTAAGGTTGTATCTGCTTGGAAGGGGTCCTTTTTTGGTGGTCATCATAAGGAGAACTTTGGCCGTATACTTTTGGTAGCCTACCTTTGGCTAGTGGGTAGTTTTCCCACAGAAATGTACTTGATGTCTGGGCTTAGCTTGCCAACTATTAGGGGAGTTGTTAAAGACCTCTTTCTTATAATTGAAGCTGATTTGAAGACTGAAGATGTTATAATTGGTAAGTTTTATATACCTTTTTTTATTCCATCTTATTTATTGCTTACTAAGCTACTTATTTACTTTGACTAGGTGGCCGTCTTCCAAATGGAGAACGGATTATTGTGGAAATTGATGAAAGCAAATTTGGCAAGACTAAGCTTACCAAAGGTGGCTATGGCAAACATGTTGAAGGTGTTTGGGTAGTAGGGGGTATTGAGCGTAATACACCTGAAAAACGTGTCTTTTTGACTACTGTTCCCAACCGTACTGGTGAAACACTGAAGATGATTATTGATAGCTATATGGCTCCAGGTAATATTCTTGGTTGAATGAAAGAAGTCCCGGCACACCTACTTTCTTTTGTATCTCAACACCAAGTGCTCGTTACACAGTAAAAAAAATATCATTAAATACTACAGACGCAGGGCTATCAGATGATATAAATTTAATTCCATAAAAGGCAATGGTGGTGATACAGGAATTACTCAAACAACTGGAAATTTTATAGATAAAGTACAAAATGTCTTCTACTATCTATCCTTTCCCTTTCTACTTCTTTTTGTACTAGGACCAGGCTGGTAGTCATTGTCATCTATATTATTATAAATAAACATAGCTTGATGTTAGTATCAGTAATATTAGCTTAGGTATTAAAGAATAATAAAGGACACTGTTTATGAGACACTTGTAGGCAAGTGTTTAGAATAATTACCATCATTCTAGAATTTCGACTACCGTCTCAAAGACCAGCTGCACCTTCAAAAAAATCAAAGACTTTTTCTCGGACCACCCCTATTTATAATGATCATTATCTTTTATTTAAAAATAAAATTTAAAAATTAAATTATATTTTAAGAATAAAAAAATTATAATCAATAAATTATTAAACAGTCTTCTATGCTCAAGTTGGTTTTCAGCCCATTTCTCCTTTTTTGGTATATGTTTGAAACTCTGACGTACCTTTTATGGGATTCAGTGACGTCAATTTTACTATATCGGGTATTTTTACGTTACACAGATTTACTTATATATATACTACTTATATACTATATATAGTGCGCGCCGTGTTTTCTTTCATAGATCCTTCTTCTATCTTTGAAAGCTGATTTTTCTAACGTTTACTAATAATATTTAAAATCTACTTATAGGCACCCATATTATAGTTGACTGCTGGAAAGGGTACAATAGTATTGATGTGGACCCTAAAAGGGATCTGAAAGTTGATAAAGTCAATCATAGTAAGCATTTCAAGGTCCCAGATACCAATATATATACAAACACTATTGAAGGTAAGCTATAATGACTATTTACATATATATATATAAAACACTGAGTATATACACTTATTAAACTCTCTTACTTTAGGTGTTTGGAATGGTATTAAGATGAATGTCTCTGCACGTCATCGCACTAGTGCTATGATGCCTTGGCATCTAGTTGCTTATATTTGGCGTCGAAAAAATAGCAAGGACCTTTGGGGAAATTTATACCGCTGCCTAAAGGAGGTCGAGCTACAACCTGGACGCCATTTTAAGGGTAGTAAACAAGATACAGCAAAGACTAACCCTAGGTCTTTCCTTACAGAGGTTATTCTGGAGGCTGAAGATAAAGGGTCGAATGAGATCTTTGAGTCTCATAGTAGAGAGGATGATTACGAGTCAGAGGACCCCCCTACTGATGAAGGTAAAGATTATCTACTTTATTATTCTTTAATACCTAAGCTAATATTAATGATACTAACATCAAACTATGTTTATTTATAATAATATAGATGACAATGACTACCAGCCTGGTCCTAGTACAAAAAGAAGTAGAAAGGGAAAGGATAGACAGTAGAAGACATTTTGTACTTTATCTATAATATTTCCAGTTTTTTGAGTAATTCCTGTATCACCACCATTGCCTTTTATGGAATAAAATTTATATCATCTGATAGCCCTGCGTCTGTAGTATTTAATGATATTTTTGTTACTGTGTAACGATCACTTGGTGCTGAGATACAAAAGAAAGTAGGTGTGCCGGGACTTCTTTCATTCAACCCACGAGATCTAAGCCACTTAGCAAGCCCCTGGGAAAACGTTTAGCCATTGGGAAAACCAATTAACTATCTATTTCCTTTTTAGGAAGTCACGTGATCTAAGCCACTTACTAAGCCCCTAAGGGGTAACTGTAAGAATTTACCCGGTGGCTCAGTGGCTTACTAAGTGGCTTAGATCACGTGACTTCCTAAAAAGGAAATAGATAGTTAATTGGTTTTCCCGACGACTAAACATTTTCCCAGGGGCTTGCTAAGTAGCTTAGATCACGTGACTTCCTAAAAAGGAAATAGACAGTTAATTGGTTTTCCCAACGGCTAAACATTTTCCCAGGGGCTTGCTAAGTGGCTTAGATCTCGTGACTTCCTAAAAAGGAAATAGACAGGTAATTGACTTCCCCCCACAGCTAAACGTTTTCCTGGGGGCTTACTAAGTGGCTTAGATCACGTGACTTCCTAAAAAGGAAATAGATAGGTAATTGGTTTTCCCGACGGCTAATCGTTTTCCTGGACTAAGCAACAGCAGACATATATGCTTTAGTTTTTTCAAAACTTTGCATTGGTATATAGGTGTTTTTTAGTTACTCCATCCTTAAATATCTCTCCTTCTATAGATCATACAGGATTTTTCATCTCCTAGCGGACGTTTGAACTTTTATTTAGGCAGAGTGGACATGAATGTTAGTCTGAGTGGACATGAATGAAAGTTAATCTGGACATGAATAATAATTGATCTGGACATGAATGAAAATCGAGCTGGACATGAATGAAAATCGAGCTGGACATGAATGAAAATCGATCTAGACATGAATGAAAATCGAGCTGGACATGAATGAAAATCGAGCTGGACATGAATAAAGATCGATCTGGACATGAATATAAAACGATCTGGACATGAATATACATCGACCTGGACATGAATATAAATCGATCTGGACATGAGTAAAATCAATCTGGACAAAATAAAAATCAATCTGTACATGAATGAAAATCATTCTGACAAGAATAATAATCAATCTAAACATGAATAATAAACAACCTGGACATAATAACAGTCAACCTGGACATAGTTTTAGTCAACTAAGACATAATAAAAGTTGAAGTAGATAATATATTAAGTGTAGCAGAGCAGAATATATGAGTACTTAAAATTTTCAATTCAAGTCAAGACATAATAGAAGTTAAGCAGTACAAAGCCAATGTCAAGATATAGTAGTATGGCTGTTTCACTCGTGACAAGAAGCTTGTAGGCTAATGTACAGGAAATAGCAAGGGTGCGTCAGAGACTCACCACTGTGCGCATAAGGCATAAGCCTACTTTGCTGCTGTGGGAATAGGGCCTGAGCATTTCCCCTCATTTCACTTTACCCGGGTTGAGTTTGAAACAAATTGGAGGCTGGTGGCAGAGGTAGGTGGAAAGTGTGGGGTTTGTTAGTAGTAGCAGGGAGGAAAAAAACAACAACCAAAGATCCTTTTTCTTTCTCAATACCATTCGCCATGGCAAATCAACAGCTTCGACGCACACTTGTAAATGGCTCCTACTCTCTTCACGATGAATAAAAAACAAAGAAAACAAAACGGCACAATCCATGGATTTATATGAAAAACGAAATGAAGGTAACTGTTTTCTTAAAAAAAGCATGTGCTCAAGATTTATAAAGGAGTAGACCGCCGTTACTGCTGCTTAAAAAAACGCTGGATAAGTGAACAAGGGAAGGAAAAGGTTATCGGTTGTGCTTGAGGTATAGCTTTAGTGGAGATATTATCATTCAGAATTACTGCTTCTTTCTCTTTTTCTATGTATATACTTATGCACCATCTTATACCATTCCAACGTCAAACTTACGTGTGTAATACAACATCGTCCTCTACCTGCACAAACCATTCGTATTCACAACAAGAACGACGTAACAATCTTCTTCTCCATTACTCAAACATAATCATATACAACATGACGCTGATCCGCCCTTGACTTGCAAAATATACAGCCTGACGCATTTGCCTTTCACTATCATGTACGCCCATATTACACGATGACGACTATGACGCCGGTCTTTTGTTTTGATACTTGTACGCTCAAGCACATCATCATCGTAATGACGGCCATCTCTTTCTTTGCTGTTGGTATACACATCAATGTGATGATAATTATATTCCTATGATGCATACACACCACCACAACTATAATCCTCCTCTGCAATTCGCTGTACTCGCACACACACGATGGCAACAACGATTACCTTTTTCTTTTTGCATATGCCAACACGAACATTGCCGGTCTTGATGGATAAGGTAGCTATATATGCTGATGGGTGGTATGTAGGGTTTTATTATTGTTACTGTAGATGTTATGGTTGGGATGAAAAAAATAAAAGTAAAAGATCATACATTATGTAGTCATTATGTTTCAGTTGTCTGCATAAACGGGTGTGAAATAGTATTGCATGTTATTACAAGTGCTTCTATAAAAACTATAAATATAGCTCTGAGCGGTGATGATAATATGGCAGGGACAAAGAAGAAAACGCGTTTGTTGTTATGAAGGAGGAAGTTTTTTGCTATTACAACAGCAACTTTATTTGTTTTTAATAAAAACAACTATGAACAACCGACATGTTAGTACCCTTGACGTCATTCGCTACGCTCTCTCTCACTCGACTGTACGTGGAGTTCTTGCACTCATTCCTAATGAATTCGTGTGCGTTCCTGCTGCTCGATGGCAGATCTTCAAGGATCGCATCTCGGAATTGTGTGGCTACAAATAGGTTCACAAACGCGAGACTGTGCATGGCACCAGACGCTCTGCCACGCAATATCAATAATTACAATAACCATCCTTCACCACGAAACAACATCCTTCGCACTTGTATAACTCTTATAGAACCTTCTTTTTTGTCTTTCTTATATATCGGCCATCATACTTTATTTTCATCCAATCCACATCAACACAAACGGAAAGAAACCCGTCAGTTATCCTTCTTGCTATCTACAGCTCATTCATCCATAAAGACCGGCGATGTTAACATTGTTATATGCAAAAAGGAAAAAAGTAATCGCGTCAGGCTGTATGTTTTGCAAGTCAAGGGCGGATCAGCGTCATGTTGTATATGATTGTGTTTGAGTAATGGAGAAGAAGATTGTTACGTCGTTCTTGTTGTGAATACGAATGGTTTGTGCAGGTAGAGGACGATGTTGTATTACGCACGTAAGTTTGACGTTGGAATGGTATAAGATGGTGCATAAGTATATACATAGAAAAAGAGAAAGAAGCAGTAATTCTGAATGGGCATATCTCCACTAAAGCTATACCTCAAGCACACCCGATAACCTTTTCCTTCCCTTGTTCACTTATCCAGCGTTTTTTTAAGCAGCAGTAACGGCGGTCTACTCCTTTATAAATCTTGAGCACATGCTTTTTTTAAGAAAACAGTTACCTTCATTTCGTTTTTCATATAAATCCATGGATTGTGCCGTTTTGTTTTCTTTGTTTTTTATTCATCGTGAAGAGAGTAGGAGCCATTTACAAGTGTGCGTCGAAGCTGTTGATTTGCCATGGCGAATGGTATTGAGAAAGAAAAAGGATCTTTGGTTGTTGTTTTTTTCCTCCCTGCTACTACTAACAAACCCCACACTTTCCACCTACCTCTGCCACCAGCCTCCAATTTGTTTCAAACTCAACCCGGGTAAAGTGAAATGAGGGGAAATGCTCAGGCCCTATTCCCACAGCAGCAAAGTAGGCTTATGCCTTATGCGCACAGTGGTGAGTCTCTGACGCACCCTTGCTATTTCCTGTACATTAGCCTACAAGCTTCTTGTCACGAGTGAAACAGCCATACTACTATATCTTGACATTGGCTTTGTACTGCTTAACTTCTATTATGTCTTGACTTGAATTGAAAATTTTAAGTACTCATATATTCTGCTCTGCTACACTTAATATATTATCTACTTCAACTTTTATTATGTCTTAGTTGACTAAAACTATGTCCAGGTTGACTGTTATTATGTCCAGGTTGTTTATTATTCATGTTTAGATTGATTATTATTCTTGTCAGAATGATTTTCATTCATGTACAGATTGATTTTTATTTTGTCCAGATTGATTTTACTCATGTCCAGATCGATTTATATTCATGTCCAGGTCGATGTATATTCATGTCCAGATCGTTTTATATTCATGTCCAGATCGATCTTTATTCATGTCCAGCTCGATTTTCATTCATGTCCAGCTCGATTTTCATTCATGTCTAGATCGATTTTCATTCATGTCCAGCTCGATTTTCATTCATGTCCAGCTCGATTTTCATTCATGTCCAGATCAATTATTATTCATGTCCAGATTAACTTTCATTCATGTCCACTCAGACTAACATTCATGTCCACTCTGCCTAAATAAAAGTTCAAACGTCCGCTAGGAGATGAAAAATCCTGTAGCTCATCTATTATTAATGCTATTGCTATAAAACTTTGTAGGCATATACAGATGATGTATATACATCTAAATATGTTTTTACTGAAGACAGTCACATTGCTTATTTTAGACATTACATAAGAGGATGTGTAAAAATCACTAAAAGTAGCTTTATTTAAGGTGGATTAAGACTTCTAGAAGGTGCAATATTGTAGCTACAGTGCTGTAAAGTGCAGTATATGAGTAGATAGCTAAGATGTGACTTAATTAGTAGGATTTTTAGTAGGGCACTGTAGGGTGTTTAGTTGACAAGAAACCCCTTTGAGAAAATAATTCTCCAAAAAAAGTCATCAGTTACTATGTAAAGTAATAATCTAGAGATGTGACTGCTAATTTTGAGCCGACCAATGACTGTACAGCATTTGATTTATATAACAGAATTCTTATCATAGCTCTGTAGTATATCTCATTGGCTAGTAATAGCTCTGAGAATAAAGTTTTCTCAAGAAAAAAAGCCTATATACTATGTGACTGCTATTGCCGTTTTGTTATATTGTTGCCATATATGATAGATACATGTACTGCACTTGGCTAATGTTCAATATAGGAACCCGGGCACTTTTGAGCGACATGAGTGTCGGAGTTTCTTTAAATTTTGTGTAACGGTAACCCAATATATCGCATATGTGTGTACCAAATTTCGCAGTCACAGCTATAAAACTCGCAGAGATATAAACAGGCAACGTAGTGGATATCATATCTTGTAAAATTGATAGTGATGGCTACCTCTAAAAAAATTAAAAAAGATACTACACACCCAGGTAAGAACTTTTCAGAATTGGAAATACTTTTTATGGTTAGACTCATGCAGGTTCACTAAAATTGCCTTTTATGGATGAGCAGGTACCAGCACTCACCAGCCTGAAAATGAGATGGTGGGGGTGGGGGGTTGCACGCAAATGTATCAGCGATGGATATCAGGAGTATTCGTTTTGAAATTTTTTTTTATTTGATTGAATTTACAAAAAACAATAATTCTATCGCAAATCATCCTGAAGCACAAAAAAGCACAGCGAGATTTGTTTTGCTTGTTCCAATCCTGGGACACAATCCTAGGGATACTATCCTAGGGCATCAGTGGGTTTCTGTAATCTATCGTTTTTATAACGTGTTTGAGTCAGTATTCAAAATCAAAAGACATACACAGAAAAATGACATGCTTACCGTTCAAGAGTTTCTCGTCATTTGTTAAGATAGCCCTACAAATAGACAGCAGCACACTTGGAGAGGAAAAAAGATTGCATAGCAGCAACACAAAAGGAGTCTTTAACTTACCAGCAGTGTACACTCTTCTTTAAGCGTTTAAAGCATAAGCTAATAATACTAATGTTGTTATTACTATGATTTTATACTTACCTTTAATTTTGATGGACTTACCTGACTCATTTCGTCTCCAATAAAGTAATACTTTTAGTACATTGTTAATCAACCATCTAACGCTGACACATTACCTTTATATTTAGCAGTTCTTTAACATCCTATATTAATAATCTAAAGAGATTAGTAATAATACACATGCCAAGAAGTGTCGAAGACTCTGAGATGAAGAATAATAAGTTATGCTCAATGCCTCAGATGAATAACGCATGCCAAGACCAAGAAGAAAAAAGCCAAGAAGAAAAGCTTGCTGAGTCAGATTACGCGTGCGTGTTGCTGCTTAATAATAAATCGGAGTTGTTCCTCTTCGTCTTGGCGAATCAGAACAATATATAAAGAGCAGCTTATGCAAATATGCTCTTCCTCAATTCTTACTTCTCTTAAGCAAAATGTCACATCAAACACAAAACATGTTCATGGGTAGATTTTCTTCGAGCCCGCATTCTACTCGCAACTATTGCAATTCAAGATACTCGCGAAAAATTAGGCATATGAGTACTCAGAAGCATCGCGATAATCTTCGAAATTATGTTGAACGGAATGGAAGTTCAACTCTCAGTAATCAAAATACTGATCATGGTATTGTGCCTAATACTAGCGCTACCCAAAGTGGTGCTTTTATAAGCGCTGAGGGCGATATAGATGATTTCGATGCTGGAGATGATAATCCTCCTGTTGTCAATGCAGCGCCTATGGAAGTGGACGACCACGGTGTTGGTAATGAAGATGGTGATACCTTGATGCGTCCTGGTATAGAGAGCGATGTTGTTGGTAGCCAACACATGGAAGGATTTGAGGCTGAAGATGAAGAGGAAGACGAAGAAGTCGATGGGGGTGATGATGAAAGTGGAAGTGAAACCGCAGAAGGACTTCACGGATTCACGAATCTCCTTACGGGTCTCACCACAGAGTACAGTGGAACATTCACCGGATCTTCAACTGTTCCTTTGACTGATGAAGACAGAGTCGATGAATATGGGGGTGTAAGCATGGAGTCTACATGGAGAATTGAGGATGAAGTGCCAGACTCTAGCAATCCTTACTTTCCTTTCAATAACAAGCTTGAGTTTCTGCTGAGAGCCTTTTTTGACGGCAGTGATAACTTGCAATCACGCCAGGATAGACAAAAGGTTCTTGATCTTGTGGCAGCCGCTGTTGAAATTGGTCGCGATGACCATGAAAGAAAGGAAGTTAGGGTGCCTTCACTGCATTGGGCAATGCGTTACGAGGAAAACAAGCGTAACGAAATTCCCACTTTCAAACCAGAATTGGTTGAAAGAGTCGTGAAGCGCGCAGGTATGGAAGAAAAGCATAAACTGTATCTTCAAAAGCCGTCCACTACTTTGAAGATCATCAATGCTAATCCTTCTATTTCGCAAAAGTTGAGTGCACTGCCTGACTATACTGAAGGCATTAGAGACTCGCTAACGCAGGGTGATAAATGGAAAACCAGTCCATATTTTCAACACCCTAATGTTACAATGAATGTAGATGGTCAAGAGTTTATGTATCAGGTAGGTGATTTTGTATATGATAACACAATACCGAGGCCACA